>NC_080424.1:47443884-47743884 GCF_029873635.1 Malania oleifera | reverse complement strand
CGAATACAAAATACCCTTGGCAGCCATCTCAAAGTAATTTCTTCGCCTAAATCGTTGAAAGAATCTATGGTGCAGAGCGCACACACAATTCAAAGAAATAAATTCCTACTCCTTTGGAGGTCTAAACACCACCTCCTTTCTATGGCAGCCTATACTTGCATAGCTGGATGCTAGCCAATCCATCCCCAGAATAATGTTGAATCGATGCATATCAAAGACAATTAAATTAGAAGGTAGCCTCATCCTTTGAATTTCCACTGGATAGTTTCTAACCACCTTACTGCATATAACCACCGACCCTGTCGGCGTGACCACACCTCGCTCGACCTCTAATGACTGAGTCTCTATTCCGCACACTTTAACAAATCCCTAAGATACAAACGAGTGGATCACACCTGCATCAAAGAGTACAATAGATTTATTTGAAAGCACATAAATGTTACCTGTAACTACATCTCTTGTATGCTTGGCATCACCCGGAGTCATAGAATACACCTGCACCTGAGTGGTGCCCCTCTGGTGACAACCTTAGGATGGCTGGTTAACTCTCCCATACTGATGCTGCGGTGGTGTGCAATTCAATATCACATGGCAGTCCTGCACCTGATGTCCAGCCCCACTGCACCGGTAACAGCCAGCCAATCCAGCCCTACACTTGCCCCAATGCTTGTTATAATACCTGGGACAGGTATACTGCTGAGAAACCCCTTGAGGGGCTTGAGATCCCATCTCCTGTCGCTGGCCCGTAAAATTTCTAGGCTGCCTTCATGAACTCTGGCTGGTGCTAGACTAAAAACCCTAAGGAAAAGACCTCTTCTTCTGGTTTGTTGCTCTCTCCCCCTCCAAAATACTAGCCTCAACTTCCATGACCCAGTCCACCAGATCAGTAAAACTCTGCGTCAATAACACCACCACCTGTGAGCGTATTCCCTACCTCAGACCTCTCTTAAACATTCGAGCCTCCTTCAGCTCACCCTGAACCATGTGTGGAGCAAAATGAGATAGCTCCAAAAAACTAGCCGCATACTCTTGTACAGTCATGGGCCCTTGGGTTAGATGCAGGAACTCCTTTGCTGGCAATAGGAAAGTATCTGCTGAAGTAAACCTCTTTGAAGTGGCTCTAGGTAAAAGAGGCATACCTTGGGCCTTGTTCCTCCACCAGCTTGGCTGACCTCCACCACCTCTTTGCTTCCCCCCACTAACTTAAAGGTGGAAAACTACACCTTCTGGTTCTTCGTGGACTTTAGCACGCCTAACAACTCCTCCATCTCTTGAATCCAATCTTCAGCTAGAATCGGGTTTGGTCCTCCTGAAAATGTCGGTAAATTTGCTTAAGTAAATTGTGGGAACGTGTAGCCCCTATCTGCCAATAAATGATCCTGCTCTTGGGAATCCCTTCAAGCTTGCTTCCTAGCCTGATGTGCTATACTACGCAGCACTGCCGAGGTATTGACGTCATCTTCACTGGAGGTATCCACATAATTATCTCCTCCAGCTACGATATCCTTCTCCCTAGACTCCATCCTGAAGATAGGATATAAATTGACTTAGAAATTCCACATTTATCATGGTTGATGCGAGTATGGAATAACTAACAATTAAAACATATGAGTTTGCAGTTAAAGGAATCATTTATACACTTCCACGACAAAACTGCCCAGGTACCGACCCTTAATCATAATGTGACACTACGTACATACTCCTCCAACCTAACATTCCTAACCTAATTTTTTGACCTCTAGTCTCTCAACCCAAAAATGAAACCATTGATGGATTTACCATGATTTTCCTAAAATTGTCATTCCAGGAAAAACACAGAAGACTGTCAATAAATCTCCGCATCTACGCTTCCAGACTAAAACCCAACCTAACTTACCCCTTCCTATCCTTAACTTATCTCAACCTATACTCTGGTAATCATCCACTATCAAATTCTGAAGAACCTAGAAAACCTAGGTTCTGACACCACCTGTAAAGCCCCGACTCACCACGTGGGCCCAGGGTGCTACTTTAGTAACATTCGTGTACCTGATACCATATCATCATAAATAAATGCAGCGAAAATAATGCAACATTCTCCAAAAATACATTACCAGAATTCTAAATTTCCTTAATACATAAAGGTTTCCAAACATCCATATTACAACATGACTGAAAAAGGACAACTAACTTAGTCCATACAACCATAATACAAGTCCAGCGACTTACAACATAACTTACATACAGTGGAGTTCATACAGATACTCGCAAAAGAGACTATTCTAACTTTCATCCTCTTATCCTATTAAGCACGATCCCTGATATTTCCTGAAAAAGATGATTTGTATATTGGGGGTGAGCCACTTCTCAGTATGGCAGATTAAGTTAACATTAGCGTGTGGACAACATGCATTAGGTGTTTACAAAAAAACATCCATCCTTCATTTAACTGAAAATAGCATTTATACATTGTACTCACTTTAAAAATATTCATTTTGATTCCATGGTATAAACAGTTCAGTAAATAACTAGTATCATTTACATAAATCTACAGATATGCATATAAGACAATTCTCTGTGACTAATGCCATTTACTTCCCCCATGGCATGGGTTGTGTGGCTCGAAGGCTAGTCTATGCCTGGGGTGATCAACTTGGACAAAGTCAAATCATACTTCTGCATCTAACTCCGACTACACAGGCATCCGCAACTTGCTTGTGGGGTTTCGATTGCCCTACCACATCCTGAAAGTCCAGGCTTCTAGGAAAGGTACACCCTCTACTAAGGCTAATAAGCTGGGACCACCCTACACTTTCAGCTAGAACAGTGTGGGCACACACGACCAAATACTAAAGCTTTAGCAACGATACCGTGTTCATAACATAACTGGTCCCCACGGTTCCTAAAGCATATCATGTAATTTAAGTAATAAAAACTGTATTTCCACTTATTTCATATATAATCTGTCATGTTATAAAAATCAGCCCCTGACCGTCATATACCTCTCGGCTCATAGTCGCTATATCAAATCGTGGCCCTCGCGGCCGTCATATAAAACTCGCTGCGTTTTCACAAACAGTTCCATTATTTCACAAGTAGTTCCAGTATTTCACAAACATTTTCAGTATTTCACAAATAGTTCCATAAATTTGGTTATACAATAACCCTGAAATATTATCCATCTGCCACACGATTTCAGCATACAACATATCCTATTTATAACATCAAACCAAACTACCCACCATTCCTTTTTTACTCAAAATACCATATCATATATCCTAGGTTTGAAAAATCTATTTTGGATGGTTGGTTTTTGAAATGACAACTAAATATATATATATATATATATATATATAGCCTTTTAATTGGTTCCATTTTAGTAAAACTCCTGAGTTAACTTAATCCCCTTACCTGGCTTACTAGAAAGCCTTTTGAAACCCTAGATCCATACCCTAAGGTGTTTAAAGCTCAAAACCCTAAAATGTATTTTCCTAAAATTAATCATTCCAACCCACAGAACACTTATCATTAGACATTCCCTAGGCCCCCTATACTCCAAATCAACAATAAAACTCCAAAATACCTACTTACGCTGGTTTTGGAGTGGTGCCTGGAAGGACCCCGTTCAAAAATCTACTCCATTAGAATTGTAGAGAATTTCCCTTAGATCCTCGTGGTAACTTCCGATCATTGAATCTGGAAATGAATGGTGAAGAATCATAGAGAGAGAGAGAGAGAGAGAGAGAGAGAGAGAGAGAGAGAGAGAGAGAGAGAGAGAGAAATTAAGTTTCTTAACCATTAAGCAAATAAAATATCTTTTTATAGGCCGTTGACTTAGCCAACTTCGTCGAAGAAATTGTGCCTTCATCGATGAACTACAGAAGGAAGTTCATTGAAAAAAGAATGGGTTCATCGATGAACACGAATCTTGAAATTTCTCTCGGCATTTCCTCGTTGACAATAGCTGAACTTCGTTGACGAAATGCAGAAGGGACTTCGTCGATGAAAATAGGGAGTTTGTCGACGATTCCTGCTATTTGCACTTTAAAAATTTCCTTACTTCTTTTCTTATTTATTTCATGTATTTTTTCTAGGTTTGGGTTTCTACAAATACGGTTGTAGGTGGAGCTGCAACTATAGAGTTTGAGTTAGTCATTTTGTGGCATATGGGGTTATGGCATATGAGTGACTATATGTATTTAGATGTTTGGGGATTGGTGATGATAGCATCATGGGGTAGACATATGTTTTTCATGGGTGTATCACGAAAGGTCTTGGTTTATCTCATATAGCACAAACCTGACGTGTTTCCTAGGTTTAACTTGTGGTTGAGATGGAGAACCAGATTGGGAGAGAGATCCATAGGTCAAACATCTGGATTGTGTACATTGGTTTTGTTCAAGGAGTTTTGTGAGCAGGGCATGTTACATGCAGAGCTTGCATAGTACTTTTTAGTGAAGTCAGTGAGTATGATGCATTTCCCGTGTGACTGACCGCTAAAGGTATCACTAGATGGGAGAGTTGCAGGTGAACTATGGGTAGGTTTTGCAGTAGACTACTTGTGAGTGAGTGGATGTACATAGGTTCACTATTTTAGTGATGGAGGATCTAGGCTTGGTGTTATGTTCAAATAATACATCTTTTTTGGGTATAAGAAAGGTGGGTGCAAGATGGGTGATATTGTGGCAAACAAAGAGGTGGTCAAGGACATGGCTTTTGGTGATACAACCATGGGGCAGTTTACTTAGGTAAAGGAAGAGAAACAAATGCCAGAAAACTGAGGCAGCAGTAAATATGTAATTCAAGTGGAGCTACAGACTCAGGGCAGAGATGACATTGTTCATATTGGAAGGATTTTTAGCTCGAGAGACCAACATGATCACGATGGGTCCAGGTGCACAATTAAACCACCACTCAGGTATAAATTTTGAATCTGGTGTTTTATGCATTCATTACTACCAGTAGTAAGGTCCCTACTATTTTTCAAGTTAAAGCGCATAGCAAAGGGAAAAATATATGGATAAGTTCGATGGTGGAGGAGATGAAGTCATTGTATATGTACCAGGTGTGGGAGTTCGTGAGGCTTCCAGTAAGGAAGAGGGTGATAGGATGCAGCGGGGTGATGTATCTATTGTGTGTGAATGAGATGTTATTGGCTGGGAAGGCCTTGACTAAGGCTAATAAGTTGAGAATTATTGAAAGGCTTTGACATGAATGTGTTGGGTTGGGTATGACCAAGAAGGGTCTTGGTTTGAAGACTTGCATATACAGGGTTGCAAGTAGATTGGTGTTATCTCAGGGTGACTTTGTGGATAGAACTGCAGGGATACTTTATTTGTCATCTTAAGGGGGTCCTGTGGAGAATCAATATGAAATTTCTATCGCTCGGTACCCAAGGAAAGACTATGATGTCTAGGATATGTCAATGGTCCCCTATGGTGGTGTAAGTGTTTCGATAGGCAACAGAGTGGACCCTCAGTTGTGAGATTTGTTGAAGACTATGTAGGGGGCTGTGGTGATAGAAGAGTTGCAACAAATTTTGTGTATACTGTTGTGGGAAGGCCTTGTTGTAAGCCAATGGTGAAGTTTTCAGGTGTAACATCTACAATTAAATCGGGGTTGATGGTATAAGCCAAAACTGCCATCAGCAAGTTCAAGTGGCGTTGCTTGGACTTGGTGTGTATCTCCAACTTCTAAAAAGGAGACGGTCCCCACCTAATATCCTAAGTTGAAGGTGGAGCAGCGGGTTCATGTTTTCAATTTCTTCTAAGGGGCATATGTTCACAAAGGTGGAGATTGTTGTGAATTGTGGCTCACATACTGAGAGGATAGCATACACAAAGAAAAAACATGAAGGGAGTCAAGCAGCAATAGGGGAAGCCATCAATGGGCTTTAACCATTGATGGTTTGGAGTAGGATTTCAGAAAAAATACATTCTATCTGACACTATCGATAGTTTGCCTTGGGACACCCAATGCAGATTTGAAATTTTGAAAGGGAGACATTAGTATGGTTGGGGTTTAGAGGGAAAACCTTTGGGAACTGTATATATATGTCATATCTAATATATTTAGAGTGTTGGTTGATAGTTATTGAGAGTTTTGTAGAGAGGATTGTATTGTTCTTGTAATTTACACAAGAAGATAGTGAATTATTGCAGTTTTCTTCCATGCACGTAGGCATTGCCGAACCATGTAATTCCTTCTATCATTGTGATTGTTCTTACTTTCATTTACTTGTTATGGTTATGGATTATTCTTTATATTCACAATTAAAGTGCTGTCGTGTGTGTTTGATTCTTTACATACCAATATATATATATATATATTCTTTTATGCAACTTTGGGGGTTTTACACAACAGTTTGGATGATTCTTTTTGCAAATGACTTTTTTTTTTTAATGAGATTATGCATGAACATGTACTCAAATGCATGAATATGTATGCAACCTAGATTACTTTGTGAGAACTCTTGGAAAAACCTCATCACCTAATGAAAACCTCCAATTCGACCCAGCTCCTAATATACCATCCTCAACTTAAGACTCAAGTTGTCTTCGCTAACTTGCAGGTAAATTTATTTTCCTCTGCCAACTCCTAAGAGTTGCCTTGCCTACTGAGTATTCTGCTTATGACAAATTTTTTAGCTAGGAATTCTTTCATGTAGCCCTACTTTTCCCTCTAACCATACCATTCCTATTGAGGTAAGACTTGGCAACAAACACCCATAAGAAAATGTGGGAACTTCTTAAGGCACAATGGTTGGAAATTGAAAAGATTAATTTTCTAAATGCACTGAGTTGACTAGATTGCCTCTCGGATCCTTCCTTAATCACCTCAATTCCTTAATTCAACTACTTTACTGATGATTCTATTAGACTTCAAAATACCATTGAACCTCTATTTCCTCTTCATTGTATACCACTATTGAGTTGTCCATAGGGCGACTCGAGGTTTTTTTTTCCAAAATTTTGGCTAAGTATCACGTATGCCTAAAATGGATGCAAAGTGTGGGAAACCATACAAAGGAATTCAAACATACATAGCAAAGACTGGACTAAGTCATGTGAAGAAGGTTGAAACTCTTGTCCCAACCCCAGGTAGAATTATCTCCTCTAGGTTTTCACCAAAGCTCTATCCTAAGGGAGGATACTAGAGTTTATAGTATGTGTGCTTCAAGATCTATTCCTTACCAACAATAGGTTCTCAAAAAGTCCCTTATCCTTACCCAATGGGTTTAGACAAAGTTCAAACTAAGTGAAGTGGCTCACACTCCCCCAAAGACCTTGTTTGTGCTTCTTTCTAATCCTAAAAGGTAAAGTCTGGTTATGAGGCTTGTGAAAATAAATGTGCTCACATAAATTTTAAAAGCCTATCCCCTAAACCCCCACATATCATCAAACCCTGCACATGTTTATCAATCCATTCAATACATACAAGAATTAACCATATAAGAATAATATACAAGTAAAATATTCACCAAAAACACAGTAAATCGCATTAATAGACAAAACATCATGGAATAATAAAAAAATCATAAAATCCATATTCGAGATATTTCCAAACTAATTAATCGCTCGACTCTTTATATTCCTAGCGGAGTCACCAAGCTGTCGCAACGTCTCGGAGAAGGGTTTGGAATGGCGAGGGATAATTGTTGACCTTATATGTCATATCCCATTTTGATTATGACAAATACCTTGGTATTTGATGTTTTCCGAGTTTGTGTGAAGGATCAGTCTTGTATGTATTAGAAAAATCATATGGCGTCATATGGAGACTTGAAGGGAAATGAAGACCAAAAATGTTTAACACTTGTATTTTATATTCATTTTTATTCAGGTCTGTAATATTTATTCAGACAAAGTCTGTAATAACTAATGCATATCATGCCTATAGGAACTAAAGCTCAAAACAACCTTAGAAAGACCTTAGGTCCTTGAACTAGCACTTAGGAAAATCCCCACTATCAACTATGCAGTTAGGGGTAACTCATGATTTAAAATATGACTTAGGTCTTAAATATGTAAGGGGTTCGGGTGATCGAACCTTGCCATTGAAAATGCCTCGGTTGACTGAATGTAGGGAAAGTCAAATTATTGACCTAACTTTGGGTGACCGAACCGGAATGAAATTAGTGTTCTCACTCGACCAAACTTTTAATGCTGATGCTGACTTTTCCAAATACCCCGGGTGCCGGAATTTCACATTCAAATTCACCTAAGGCGATTGAATGTTGAAGTTCGATAGACCAAACTTTTGATCAGGCGACCAAACCTCGAGCAGGTTGGAAAATCACCTAGTTTAGCCACTCGATCCTGTCCTCGGGAACTTGAATGTGAAAAATACACTTTTCTTAATGTGTTTGTTCGTGCGACTGAACCCAAGTGCTGCGCCTGAAACTCTTGGGTTGGCCAATTTTTACTGTAGATATTTAAGAGTAAATGAGGGTTATTTTTGTTAAACTCATTTAAAACACTTTTAATAGTTCCCCTGATGTCCCCAATGGTCAAAATATTTGGCATGTCTATATATGAGTTCATTTGCAAGATTAAATGATGATTAGTGATCTGATTAACAGAAAAATTCTCTGAATTTTTGAAAGATTATTCTTCCAATACAAAGCCTATACACTCACCCATTGCTATTCCTTTGCTAAATCAAGCTTGGTGAGAGTGCCCTTGAGTGATTCTATATTATTCCAACTTGCTAAAACTCTCATTGTTGTGATTGTGTGATTGCTTTTTGATTCAGAGTTTAGCTTAAGGTTTTTCCCCCTAGTTTAATTATTAATCATTGTATGGGGAAAACTTTGTAGCTTGTGAGTCTTGGCACTTGTGTTGCAAGACTTGTAAGCTTGTGTTGTGATTGTGCAAAAATCTTTTTCACAAGCTTATTTTTCAAATATTTCTTATGCTAGAATTTTGAGAAAATAATTTTAGAGATATTTTGATTACATTTGTTGGAAATCTTTGAAACTCTACTTTTGATTGATATATATATTGATTAAGTGTTTCAAAGTTTGATTGAGAGTACACTCTTACTCTTGATTGAATATTGATATTAGATTAAGTGTTATTGCATATTGCACTTAGCTTATTATTCCTCTAGCTTGAGGTGCATTGATTATTGCATGTGCGTATTAGTACAAATCTGCTTGTGTTTAGAAGCATTAGAACTATACATAAAAAATTAATACTCACTATTGTATTCCAGGTGTGGCCTTAAGGGGTGATGATCTAGCCCGTAAGGATGGGTCGGGGCTTCTCCGCCCCATAAGGAGAGTTTGTAAAGGCTGAGGTCAGCCCTGGGAATTTGACCTCATTGTAACTGGTGTCGCTCCACCCGTTAAGTGAGCGATAGTGGTAATGCTCGTGCTTGTGAGCAGAGGTGGGGACGTAGGTAGTATTGACCGAACTGTGATAACATATCGTGCGTGTACTTTATATTTTCGCAATTTATTTTTTGCATTTTCATTTTCTGCACATGTATGTTATATGCCTGATTCATTATATGTTGTACATGTATTGATTGGGTTTACGATTATATAGACAGGCCCTGGGTTGTGTATTACTACTGCTGATTTGGATAAACCTAGGAATAAATTTTTAATCCCCAATTCACCCCCCCTCTTGGGATTACACCAAAGTCGACAATTGGTATCAGAGCCTCGTGGCATTGACTTAAACCTTTTTGCTAAAGATCGAGATGGCTCACATTGGTGTATCCCCATTCTTTGAGGGACGATCACCTTTTGGTCCTCCTTTGTTTTTTTGGTGTTAATTACACCCACTAAAAAATTAGAATGAGCATTTTCATAAAATCTATGAATTGGAGGGCCTAGCAGGTAATTGATAATGGAATTTGTATGTCTGTTAATGAAAATGATATTGATTTAATGCATGCAAATTCACATGCCATGGATTTACTGTATTGCAGTTTTGATTCTAATATTATGCTTGAGATTATGGCATGTACTAGTGCAAAGGAAATCTGGGATGAACTCGAAAGGAAATATGGAGAATCCTAGAAGAATGAGACCACTACTTAGGAAGTGATAAATGGCAAGGTAGTTGCACTCATAGACAAAGAGGTATATGATCCTTACTTAAACTCTATAGATGATTCTTATGCTGAATTCTGTGATATGTTACATGATGAATTATTTATTGAAAATCATGATAGTTCTATTGAGAATGCATGTGATGTTTCTTGTGCTGAATGTTGTAATACATATTTTATTTTATTTTTTTAAGAAGGGTGGCACCTGTTGTAATACATCATTTATTGAATCTTGTGATGATATTGTTAACAAAACATGCAATGATTCATGTGCCATTTATTTTAATATATATCATAATGAATCATCTATTGAAAGCATGCCTTCCTCCGTAGAACTAGAAAAGAGCTTATTTAAAATGCAAAGTTTCTAGTTTGGGTGTCTAAGCAGAAAAATATTTTTAAGAACATAAATAAGAAGCTGACAATACAATTTGAAAAATTGAAAGAATATCATATTGTCTTAGAAAAGAAAAAGATTGAGAAGACATTGAAAATTGTCTGCTTGGAGGAAAGTGAAAAGAAGATTCATAATAAACCCTTAGGAATCAAAAATAAAAATCACTTTAAAAAGGGTTCAGGCTTGATTCATAATGCCCATAGTCATTCAACTGCCTCATTAAATGAAAATAGGAGATGTAAGAAAAATTCTTCATATGCATATAATACTTGCTTATATTACAAAAAAAAAGGGGCACATCAAATCTTCTTGCAAATGTAGAAGTGTCGGAGGCTTAAATAAGAAAATGATGTGGGTAATCTTAAAGGCAAACCTCTCAGAATCAAAAGATGAATGGATTCATATTTAAATTACATATTCATTTAATCCATCCTTAAATCTTAGGGTTAGGGGTTATGATGTCTGAAAGGTCTAGGAAGTGGTTTACACCTAAAGCTAAAATTATAGAACCTTAAAATACTGAGATGAAAAACATAAATCATATCTTGAATAAATTCTTAGAAGCATGACAAAGAAAATACACTTCCAAATGGACAAGGCGCATTTGCTTGGTAAATAATTCCTATTGCTTAACTCTCACTTAATTATAAATCTTTAGTTAAGCATACTCTGTACATTAATCAAATGTGAGCTTTAGGGATCCGTCTCATGATACATATTACTTTTCCCCAAACTCACTTTGAACATCAAGTCCAAAATAAAAAATATATCAGTCATCACACAAGTGATAAGCACTGATCATAAAAAAATCCCATTCTATAAGTGCTTATTGAAAGAGATCCTTCCTGAATCAAATTAAGGCATCCTTTGAGGGATTAAAGTTTTATCATTGAATGAAAACATTCCCTTTGAATCTTAAACATGAAAATCCTAAATTTTGATTCACCATCTTCTCCATAGGAAATCCTTACCATACCACGATCACATTAGGTAGAAATTTTACCTATCCATTGGATTGTATCCTTGTCACAAATCGAGATTATATCTAAAGGATACATTCCAATCACCAAAGAGTTACAATCAAAATAATCATATACTCCATATTGCTCTTTGCTAAAACTAGTTGGGACATATTGTTTGGCGTGCTCATTATGCATAACAACTTGCTTCATCACAATACTCTTTTGAATATGGTAGAAATTTAATCCTTAAGATTTCAATTTTCCTACAAGCTCTCAAACTTTAAGTTAAATCCCTTACAACTTCATTTCCTTAGAGATGAGTTGAATGACTAAGTTGGTTGAACTAGGTCTTAAATTCAAGGAGACCTAAGCACATGTAGTTTAAATTGAAAGCCATTCTAAATTCGTGCCTCTCACATATTGAAATTCATGAAAAGAGAGGCAGACATAGTCTTATTACCTCAATGAATATTTATTGTGACTTTTTGGTTAGATAAGCCTAAAGCATTCGCTGCCAAGACAAAATCATTGATAATCCTAAGAACCTTGCCTAAGATATTTTGAGATGAAAAAGGCATAAAAAGATTAAGTGCATAACTCAGGAGGAGCATTACTCTTTCATGACTATATAAATTAAATGCTCTCATTATCTTATAACATCTATGCCCATATGCCTTTATGAATTACATAATTGCACTGAACTCAAAATTATCCACTGTTCTTGACTATTCATATTCTTTGATGGGTAGATTTTATTTCTAATTGTTGATTGCTACCTGATTGCATGTGTGTATTGAAAGCCTCCTGTATGGCGGATGCAGTGGATGTGAACTGCATGCTAGTAGTGGAATTTAGGTTGTTGCGTTCTTTGTATGATCTATTTTGATGAAAACAACCAATTATCTGGTACAAGTTTTATGAAAAAACGTCCAATTTACATACGGTATGTTGCTAAAATTTTGATAGACTTTTCCCAAAGTAAAACCTTGTACAAAGATGATTATGATAGGATAAATGATAAAATATTTTTGAAAGGATGAGTGCAAACAAAATAAATATTAAATTTCATCCTTGCATAATCATTGAGAACATTTAGAGGAGCTAAGCTCCATCCTTAGAGAAAGAAGATAAAGAACTCATACGCATCATGCTTTACTTTTTGAATATTGAGGCTCTTCTAAGAATCCTAAACATCATATCTTACTTTTAAAGCTCTATGTTTTGATATGGATTGTTCTCAGTTATGTGCTTTTTTTCATGCATTAATATATATTTTTAGATGCATGTGTGACCAATAGGGATGATTATACTGGTCGAATGGTAAAATGAATAAATCTTAATCCAATATATTCGTTTTAAATGACTTAAAAAAGATTCCTTATACTACTTGGCATACTTAATGAAATTTATCTTTGTTTAGTATAAGCAGTTTGCTATATCTAAGCATGAATTCAAATCGATAGGGGGAGCATCCAAAATTAAATCCTACCCTGTTATGCTCACCAACACTTCTTAGCTTAGATCTGTTTTGAATCAAGTGTGGCTTATGCTTAAATAAAATGATTATATTGAAAATCTTAAGATGAAATATGTAGTTTTGCCACAGTCATCCGTTTTTGTCATATGATTTTGTTTTTATCTTCAAATATATCTTTAAGTTTCATATGTTTGTTGTTGACTTTGGTGTTTTCCCAAGAGGGGGGTGAATTAGGTATTAAAAATTTATTCCTAGGTTTATCCAACTCAACAGCAGTAATACACAACCTAGGGTCTGTCTATATAATCGTAACCCCAATCAACACATGTTCATCATATAATGAATCAGGAATACAACATACATGTGCTGAAAATGAAAGTGTAGAAAATAAATTGTGAAAATATAAAGTACACACACAATATATTATTGGGGTTCGGCCAATACTGCCTACGTCCCTGCCTTGGCTCACAAGCCCAAGGATTCCACTACGGCTCACTTAACAGGTGGAGCAGCACCGTTTACAACCAGGTCAAATTTCTAGGGTTGACCTCAACCTTTACAAACTCTCCTTACGGGACGAAGAAGGGCCTAACAACTGATCCTTCCAGGATAGATCAAACCCCCTTAGGCCATGTATGGAATACAATGAATGAGTATGAAATTTTATGTACAATTCAAACGCTTCTCAACTAA
Source organism: Malania oleifera (assembly GCF_029873635.1). NCBI lineage: Eukaryota > Viridiplantae > Streptophyta > Magnoliopsida > Santalales > Ximeniaceae > Malania > Malania oleifera. The sequence goes on along the minus strand of NC_080424.1, from coordinate 47,730,314 downwards.
GCATACTATGTACCGATTTAGCACAATATAATCAATGCACATCAATTAGATAAAAACTATAAGCTCAGTGCAAATATGTGCAATACCACTCAATGTAATGTCACTAAGCAATCAAGTGTAAGAGTATATTGTCAATCTATCTTTGAAACAATATACCAATATATATCAACCAAAGATAGGGTTTCAAAATTTTTGAATAATGTGATTAAATATCTCAAAATGATATTCTCAAAATATAAGCACAAGAGATATTAGCAATCCAAGATTGCAAAAAATGTTCTCTACAAGAACATAATACAAGTTCAAGAGTCTTGCGATAATAGCGCAAAGACTCACAGGCTCTCAAAATTTTCCCCACAAATGAATTTATGGATTAAAATCAATGGGGAAAATTTATAGCTTACTCTCACAAGAAAATCAACACTCAATCAAAACAAAGAGAGTATAGCTTGTGTAGGGGATTGTAGGTACTCTCAAGATAATCTCACTCAACAAGATTTGCAAAGGAATAAGTAAAGAAGGAGTATTTTGGATTGGAGTATATAGAAGGGCTCTCAAAAAATTCAAAGAAAATATTTGCTACTTAAATCCCTAATCATATCTTAATTTTTCAAATGAGGACCTATATATAGAGATGCCCAAAATTTTTACTGTTGGGGACATAAGGGTAATTCTTAAAGTTGTTTTAAACATGTTTAAGAAAAATAACCCTGATTTACCCTTAATTATCTGCAGTAAAAATTGTCCAACTCGAGAGTTTCAGTCAACTAAACTTGGGTTCGGTCGCCCGAACAGACACAAAAGGAAAAGTGTATTTTTGAGGTTAGAGTGCTTGTAAAATAGTTTGGTTAGCTGATAAAGGCGATTCTCCAAACTGCTCAAGGTTTGATTGCCTAGGCATAAGTCTGGTCTGCTAAACTTGCTCATTTGGTTGCCCGAGGTCAAATTGACCATGAAGTTCGGGTGCCCGGGTTGTTGGAAAAGTGCTCAGTATAAGTTTGGTCGACCGAGAATGCTCAGTTCTTTTCGATTCGGTCACCTGAAGTCAAGTCAATATTTTGACCTTCCAATGGTTTGGTTGACCAAGGCATTTTCAACACCAAGGTTCAGTCGCCCAAAGCCTATACAAAATAAGGACTTAAGTCTTATGTCTATCCCTAATTACATATGTGATAAAGGGGATTATCCTAAGTGCTTGTGTAAGGTCCTAAGGTTTTTCTAGGGAATTTTTTAGCTAACCTTAAAAATCTGGCATCGGTTGACCAAGGGTGATCCCTAAGGTCCATCTATGGTCTTGAGCTTATAGTCCCTACATGCATGATATGTATCAATTATTATAGACCTTGAAATAATTATTACAGATCCAATGAATTGAATATAAATTACAAAAATTAAAACACTTTGGGTCTTCATTTTTCCTTTGAGTCATCATGTGTCACCATATGATTTTGCTAATTGATCCTGCACACAAACAAGGCAAACATTAAATACCAATGTATTTGTCATGATCAAAATGGGATATGATCCATAAGGTCAACAGTTGTATTTTTTTGGTCATGAGATGTTTTATGTTTAAATATTCACTAGAAAAATTAGGCTTGCATGTGCTTTAAATTAAAGTTTCTTCTTCAGCAAGCAACCCCTAGTATCTTTTTGCAAACATCAAAGGGGGATATATATACATATATACTTATTTACATATACTTTTTGGCAAGATCAAATTCAAAACTAAAACTCCTTATCTTTTGCCTTATTATTGTTAAATGCTTATATATTTTTAAATTGTATAATTGGTTTGATAACTTCACATAAAAATGCATGCAAACAAGTTAGACTATGTTTGTGCTCAAACCCTCTATTTGTTATCATATGATGTGTGCATTAAACTCAAATCTTTCATGAGTCTTATGATATGTTTCAATTGCAATGATTTGTGTATATTTATGGTCTAACCTTATTTCCATGTCATTTAAATAATTTAAATGACCAGTTATATTGTGTGTGTGTGTGCTTAATTACTATATTTCATACTTTATGAGATTATATTTGTCATTCATTTTGCATTGTATGACCATTCTATCTCTTGAATGATTGAAAGTTATACTTATTTTTATTATTTTGATACATACTGGACTGTTTGAGTTGATTATTGTGGATAATTATATACTTGAATTTAATCAGGTCATTGAAAAATATATATATATATATATATATATATTTGGGAAATGCTCCACTTTCAAACGACATGGTGCCGAAATTTCTAAATATTTTTTCCCAAAACCATAATCTTGTATTTGAATGATGTTTATCCATTGCTTGCCTATACGCTTCAATTTTTTCCTTCACCCTTTTTGCTATTACCAAAAGGGGGAGAAGTAGGCAAAACTAGGTATTTGGGCAAATGCTTGTGCTTTAAAAGTCCTTTATGCATATTCTTAGGGGGAGCCTTTCTTGGCTATTCCCACTTTTGCATAAAGTATTTGTCATCATCAAAAAGGGGGAGATTGTTGATCTTATAGGTCATATCCCATTTTGATTATGACAAATACCTTGGTATTTAATGTTTACCGAATTTGTGTACAGGATTAGTCTTGCATGTATTGCCAAAATCATATGCGTCGTATGGAGACTTGAAGGGAAATGAAGACCAAAAATGTTTAACACTTGTATTTTATATTCATTTTTATTCGGGTATGTAATATTTATTAAGCCAAAGTCTGTGATAACTAATGCATATCTGATTACGCATCAAAATTGCGTAATTGGATGTTTAACCCGGGCTTTACGGTTTATATTTTTAATTAAATGTCCAAAATTGTACAATATTTTAATAAAGTGTCAAAATCATTATTCTTGAACTTTATTGCACTACTTATGAAGTTTTGGTATTTTTTTGTCGCAGGAAAATTCCTGGGAACCAAAACCGATACTAATTTGTATTTCATGCATAACTTTTCTGTTTGAGCTCTAATTGAGACTATTCAAATTTCTGGAGAAAGAGGAAAGGATTATCTACAACTTTTGTGTTTTGAGTTTTGTGAGATACAAGCTCTAGAAGAGTCAGATTTGCGATGAATAGAGAATGAAAAAAATGAAAAAATATAGCAATTCGGGTCAACTCTAATTGGGTCAAGTTGCCGGGTCGGGTCTCCTATCCGGGTCTAGGGCTTTCCCCCCTATCCTATTTAACCCTTCTCTTCCTCTTCCTGCCTAGGCAGCCCCCAGGGCTCCCCATTCTCCTCTTCCCCATTCTCCTCTTCTCCTTCTTCTTCTTCTTCTTCTTCTTCTTCTTCTTCTTCTTCTTTAGTTTGTTTTTTTTTGTTCTTTTAAATTCTGCTTTGCTCTCTTTCTCTTTTCTCTATTCTCTATTCTCCTTCCCTTCATCCCTCTCTCTCTCTCTCTCTCTCTCTCTCTCGCTCAAACCTCTTTTTCCCATTGTTGCCGTAGCACAAAAAGCTCCTGCTGCACTTTGTTGCTCTCTCCGGCGGCCGCCAACAGCACCAGCAGATCTGTGAGCCACTCTCCTGCTGTTCCTTGCTCCATGCCACAGCCGTGAACCAACCCACACATAGCCGCAGCTGCTGCCACGGCTCCATGGATTTGTTTCTCTCTCTCTCTCTCTCTCTCTTTCCCTTTCTTTCTTTCTTTTATTTACTTTTCTTTGAATCTTGGAATATTGAAGAAAGTTTAGTTTTTTTTTTTTTTATGTTATTGGAGTTTTCTTTCTTTTTGTTTAAGTTGAGTAATGTTGGATATTTAATTATTGTTGAATTAATCTCTTTGTTTATCTAATTGATAGTTATTTTAATTTAACATTCTTAATTAAATTCAGATATTTTTTTTTTTGTCGAAATTCGATTTAGTTAGGGTTTATGATTAGTAAAGGTTGTGTTTTTTTGTGTTCCGTTATTGTTTACGTTTTTTAAATTTATGTTGAATTCATGTTTGCATTTAAATTGTGAGTCTTGATTTGATCTCTTAATTGTGCTAAAGGTTCGATTTTTAGTAGGTTCGGTTTTTTTTTAGTATGTGTCTAGTTTAGTTTCCATTGTGTGTTTTTAATTCCATGTTCTAGGTTGCCATTTTTAATTAACGCGTTTCCCAGTGTTTCCTTAAGTAGACTAGGGTTTTCATTATTGTTATTTTAATTCCATGTTTAAAGTTTCCATTTTTAGTTAGTATGATCTAGTGTTTCCTTAAGTAGACTAGGGTTTTCATTATTGTTATTTAATTCCGTGCGTGATAGTTTTAGGACTTTAATTTGTGTTTTCATTTAAGTCTCCACAATCTTGAAAACCCGAATCTAAACTGAGTTCAGTACTTTTTTAATTTCGATTGGAAGAAAGTAAAATCTGAGATTAAAACGCATTCCTTGAGGAGACGATCTAGCCCTTGGGCTTAATATTACACGATAGAACTCCTATACTTGGGATAGCTTCCGAGCTGCTCATTTTTCGAGTGAGTCAATATCATGCATGTAGGAACTAAAGCTCAAAACGACCTTAGAAAGACCCAAGGTCCTTGCACTAGCACTTAGGAAAGTCCCCACTATCAACTACGCAATCAGGGGTAACTCATGATTAAAATATGACTTAGGTCTTAAATATGTAAGGGGTTCAAGCGAACAAACCTTGGCGTTGATAACACCTCGGTCGACCAAACGTAGGGAAAGTCAAATTCTTGACCTGACTTAGTATGACCGAATCGGAGTGAATTTAGTGTTCTCGGTTGACCGAACTTTTAATGCGGACTTTTCCACCTACCTCGGGGCCTGAATTTCACGTTGAAATTCACCTAGGGCGACAGAATGTTGAAGTTCGACAGATCGAACTTCTGATCAGGTGATCGAACCTTGAGCAGGTTGGAAAATTGTCTAGTTCAGCCGCCCAAACCTGTCTTTAGGCACCCGAACGTGAAAAATACACTTTTATTTATGTGTCAGTTTGGGCGACTGAACCCAAGGGTCAGGCACTTGAAACTCTCGGGTTGGCCAATTTTTACTGCGGATAATTAAGGGTAAATCAGGGTTTATTTTATTAAACTCATTTAAAATAATTTTAATAATTCCCCTGATATCTCCAACGGTCAAAATATTTGACATGTCTATATATATGAGTTCATTTGCAAAATTAAGCAATGATTAGTGATCTGATTAAGAGAAAAATTCTTTGAACTTTTGAAAGATTATTCTTCCAATACAAAGCCTATGCACTCACCCATTGCTATTCTTTTGCTAAATCAAGCTTGGTGAGAGTACCCTTGTGTGATTCTATATTGTCCCAACTTGCTAAAACTCTCATTGTTGTGATTGTGTGATTGCTCTTTGATTGAGAGTTTAGCTTAAGGTTTTTCCCCCTATTTTAATTAATAATCATTGTGTAGGGAAAAATTTATAGCCCGTGAGTCTTGGCAATTGTGCTGCAAGACTTGTAAGCTTGTATTGTGATTGTGCAAAAATCTTTTTCACAATCTTATTTTTCAAATATCTCTTATGATAAAATTTTGAGAAAATCATTTTAGAGATATTTTGATTACATTTGTTGGAAATCTTTGAAACTCCTCTTTTGATTGATATATATTGATAAAGTGTTTCAAAGTTTGATTGAGAATACACTCTTGCTCTTGATTGAATATTGATATTAGATTGAGTGTTATTGCATACGTATTGCACTGAGCTTATTGTTCCTATCTGCTTGAGGTGCATTGATTATTGCATGTGCGTATTGGTACAAATTTTCTTGTGTTTATAAGCATTAGAATTTTACACAAAAATTTGATGCTCACTGTTGTATTCCATGTGTGGTCTGAGGGGGTGTTGATATAGCCCATAAGGATCGGTAGGACCTTCTCCGACCTGTTAGGAGAGTTTGTAAATGTTGATGTTAGCCCTGGAAATTTGACTTGATTGTAACTGGTGTCGCTCCACCCGTTAAGTGAGCAATAGTTGTAATCCTCGAGTTTACAAGCTGAGGTGGGGATGTGGCAGTGTGGGCCTAATAAGGCTTACAATTCTTATTTTGATGATAACAAATCAATGATGCTTTTAATATGGTTCAAGTGAAAGTTTTTCAGGAAAGTGACAAAGCTCAAGTGCATAAGGAAGCCTATGGATTACAAAGAGCATGAGGAATAAAGTTATACTGGTGAAAAGCTCAAAGAAAATATTGAAACCACAAAGATGATGGAAGAATAAGATTGAAGATTAAAGAATTATATTTTTCAAGGATGTTCTAAATGTAAGTACTTCAAAGTAAATTTCAAGTATAAATTTATTTGAAGCTCTCAAGTAATTCAGAAATATATTTTTTAATACTGTAAAGAATATTTTTATAATCAATGAAAAGAAAGGGTTTTTGAAAAAGAAAAACTTTGTAAATAAAGAGGGTCGGGCGACTGCCAAATTAAGTAAAAGGTTTTTCAAAAAGGTTAGTAGCTAGACAGGCGACTACCTAAACCTGTCAGGCGCCTACGTGAACAAGCCAGGCAACTACCTTGGTTCTGGCAGGCGACTGCCAGCATTCTGTGTTGAGAGTTTGTTCTGTGACAGGCGACTGCCACTCGAACGTTGACATTAAATCTCTCAACGGGAAGATTTTTTAACCCACGTTTTTGGACATAATTATTTTAAAATATTTGGAAATGATTTTAAGGAAACCTTGGGAGTAATGAATGGCTTCTAAACATCTATAAATAGCTCCAATATTTAAAGGTTTCAACAATTAAGCAATATTCAAAGGTTTTTGAAATTAAGCAATCTTCAAAGGTTTTTAGATCAAGCAATCTTCAAAAGTTTTTAAATCAAGCAACCTTCAAAGGTTTTTAGATCAAGCAATTTTCAAAGGTTTTGAGATCAAGCAATCTTCAAGCATTCAAAGTTCTCAAAGGATCTTAAACTGTCTTGTGTTCAAACTACTGATTTGCTACTGATTTATACTTTGAAGCAAAGCTTTCAAAAGTCAGAATCTTTCATCTTTTGAAAATTATTTGGTGATTCATACTAAGTATTAAGCTTCAAATTCTTTTATATTTGAATTACTTTGAAGTATCATTGTGCTGATTATTGTACTAATCTACTAGGCTGTGAGAGTTTTTCTTTTGTACACAAAATCTCTTTGTCTTGATTCTTAGGCGATTTAGAGCTGTTGAATCGTTGGACCAAACGAGGGATCGTCGTTTGGAGAGGCAAGCTCTAGCCTAACAAAAGGAGTGGTTGTAAACAGGTGTTGTTCCACCCTGTAACGGAACTGATATAGTGGAACCCTTTGGTGTTTTGCCAAGGGCGAGGATGTAGGCTGTGTTGAAGCCAAACCTTGTAAAAATCTTTTGTCTTTCTCTCTGCTTTATTTTATATTTCTTTACTTGCTATTGTTGTATGGTTTAAAAGTACAGGTTGCAGTTTTTTTTTTTTTAAGTGAGAAAGAAACAAAGATACTTGATATTTAGAAAGTATGTTTTGATTAACCGTTTACGGAAACCCAAAAGGGAGTACGTTGGTTAATTTGTGGAAATCTTGATCAAGAGAAGTGCATACTAAAAGCTTACAGGGAAATCAACAAAAGCTCTAATATTCTTGGTTGAGTGATTGAATTACTTTGATTTGATTAATTGACTTGTGAATTTAAATTTCAGTATTTTTAAGTGTGATTATCATTTATATATTTTGTTTTCTGGGTATTAAAATCAAAAGCTTAAAAATCATTAAAATTTAAAAGAATCCAATTCACTCCCCCTCTTGGGAAGCTATTCCTTATTTCAACTGGTATCAGAGCCTAGTTATAGAAATTCCTAACAAGAAACTATAAAAAGATCTAATGGCAAAAATTGGAGTAGCACCCTTTGGTGAAGGACAATCCTCAACCCGTCCACCTTTCTTTTATGGACACAATTATACTTTTTGGAAAAAGAGAATGGAAATATATCTCCAACACATGGATTGGAAAGCTTGGGAAGTTGTTATTGATGGAAATCTTATCCCCACTGAGTTAGTTGATGAAAAGCATATTCCAAAAGAAAAAAGGACATGACCGACTTAGATTATAAAATGCTTCAAATAAATGCAAGTGCTATAAATGCGTTATATTGTGCATTAGATGCTAATGAGTTTAATCGAGTCATGGCTTGCAAAATAGCTAAGGAGATTTGGGATAAACTAGAAGTAACTTATGAAGGAACCATTGATGTTAGAGACAATAGGATAGACATGCTAACAAATGAATACGAAGCATTCAAAATGAATTCTAATGAAATGATATCAAACATGTACACCAGATTTACCCATATAATAAACTCTTTAAGTGCCTTAGGAAAAACCTATACTACATATGAAATGATTAGAAAAATTCTAGGAGACCTACCCTCTATTTAGGAACCAAATGCCACAACTATCACAAAAGGTAGAAACCTTAAGACTACTTCTTTGGATGAACTTATAGGTTCACTTCTTACATATGAAATGACATTAAAAGAAAGGAATTCTGAAACAAAACATAAAAGATCCATAGCTCTAAAAGCATTTAGCCATAGTACTAGTGAAGAAGAAAGCAAAACAAGTGACTTAGATCAAGATGAATTGGCATTCATTACTAAGAGACTAGGAAAATTCTATAGAAGAAATAAAAGGTTTCCTAGAAAGTTTAATAAAAAGAAAACTAAAAAAGGAGATACAAGTAGGAAAGAAAATAAAGGTAAGAATGAACTACCAATCTGTTATCATTGCAAATAGCTAGGGCATATTAAACCGGAGTGTCCATTATTCAAGAAAGACAAGAAGAAAAAGAAGGAAGCAATGAAAGTGACTTGGGATGACTCAAGCTCCAGCGAAATTGAAATCAAATCAAGTGAACAAGAGATGAAAAATATATGCTTCATGGCGAATGACGAAGAGGTTTGCCTTAAGACAACTACGACAATAGACAAATGGTACTTGGACAGCAGATGCTCAAGTCATATGATCGATGACAAGACCAAGTTCACTACCTTAAAACAAAAGGATAGGGGATACGTCACCTTCAGCGACAATGCCAAAGGTAAAATTGTTGGTATTGTTGTAAAGAATCTTCACTCACTATAGATAATGTGCTATTAGTGGAAGGACTAAAACATAATCTTTTAGGTATTAGTCAATTAAGTGCTGAAGGGTTCGAAGTAATTTTTATAAAAGAAAAATGTGTTATCCAAAATCCCAAAAGTAAAGAAACCTTGTTTATGGCTCATAGAATAAATAATTTTTATTGTATAAATCTTGAGAAAATAGCAAATCAAAACATAACTTATTTAACAGCTATGAATGAAGTAAGTTGGTTATGGCATAGGAAACTAGGTCATGCTAGCATGGACCTACTATCTAAATTATCTAAGAAAAATCTTGTAAAAGAATTACCAAATATTAAGTACATAAAAGACAAGATGTGTGATGCATGTCAAAAGGGAAAACAAGTAAAAACAAGTTTTAAAAAGAAAAAATTCATATCCACCAAAAGACCCCTAGAACTCTTACACTTAGACTTATTTGGTCCAACTAGAAACATAAGCTTGGGTGGAAAACAATATGCTTTTGTAATAGTAGATGATTTTTCAAGATTTACTTGGGTAATTTTTTTAGCAAACAAAGATGAAGCTTGTAACCAATTAATAACCTTATGCAAGAAATTACAAAATGAGAAAGGCTATAATGTAACAAGCTTTAGAAGTGACCAAGGAAGAGAATTTAAAAATAAAGAAGTTGATAAATTTTGTAATGAACATGGAATAACTCACAATTTTTCAGCACCTAGAACTCCACAACAAAATGGAGTTGTTGAAAGGAAAAATAGAACTTTGCAAGAAATGGAAAGAACAATGCTCAATGAAAATAGTCTACCTAAATATTTTTGGGCAGAAGCTGTAAATACAACATGTTATATTGTAAATAGGGTATCAATAAGATCAAAAATAGATAAAACACCATATGAACTTTGGAAAGATATAAAACCTAATAAATCCTACTTTCATGTATTCGGTTGTAAATGCTTTATATTAAATACTAAAGATGATCTAGGGAAATTTGATGCAAAGTCGGATGAAGGTATTTTCTTAGGTTATTCTACAAATAGTAAACCTTATAGGATTTATAATAAAAGAACTTCTACAATTATGGAATCAATTCATATAACTTTTGATGAATCAAATCATTATGACATTAAAGATATGAAAAGAAGTCACTTCACAAAAGGAAGAAGTTCTTGAAATAAAAGAAGAAAAGAATAATGATGCTCAAAATGAAAACTTTTCAGAGAATCTAGAACTTCCTAAAGAGTGGAAATATGACAAAAATCACCCAAAAGAACAAATTCTTGGTGAAACATCAAAAGGAATAACTACTAGAGCCTCACTAAAACATATTTGCAATCATTATGCCTTTTCATCCCAAGATGAACCAAAAAATATTGAAGATGCTCTAAATGATGATTCTTGGATTATAGCTATGCAAGAGGAATTAAATCAATTCGAAAGAAGTCAAGTATGTGAACTTATACCTAAACCCAAAGATAAATCGATTATAGGAACTAAATGGGTGTTTAGAAATAAGAAGGATGAAAATGGAGTTGTTGTAAGAAATAAAGTTAGGCTAGTGGCACAAGGGTATAATCAAGAAGAAGGAATTGATTATGATGAAACTTTTGCACCTGTGGCAAGGATGGAAGCTATTAGGATGCTTTTTGCCTATGCAGCCCATAAGGATTTTAAGTTGTATCAAATGGATGTGAAGAGTGTTTTTTTAAATGGATATATAAATGAAGAAGTATATGTCAAACAACCTCCAGGGTTTGAAAATTCTAATAATCCAAAACATGTATTCAAATTGACAAAAGCCCTTTATGGTTTGAAACAAACTCCAAGAGCTTGGTATGAGAGGTTAAGTAAATTTTTACTTAAAAATGAATTTACAAGAGGAAAGGTTGATTATACCTTATTCATTAAAACTAAAAACAAATATATGCTATTGGTTCAAATATATGTGGATGATATTATATTTGGAGCTACAAATAAAGATCTATGTAAAGAATTTGCCACATGTATGCAAAAAGAGTTTGAGATGAGTATGATGGGAGAATTAAATTACTTTCTTGGATTACAAATCAAACAAGCAAAAAAATGAAACTTTCATAAATCAAACTAAATATATTAAAGACATGTTCAAAAAGTTTGATATGGAAGAAAGTAAACCTATAGGAACTCCTATGAGTACTTCAACTAGTCTTGACAAAGATGAAAAAGGGAAACAAGTTGATACTAAGCACTATCGAGGAATGATAGGAAGCTTACTTTATTTAACAGCAAGTAGACTGAATATTATGTTTAGTGTATGTATGTGTGCAAGGTTTTAGTCAGCTCCTACGGAATCACACCAAACATCGGTCAAAAGAATCCGTAGATATCTATTAGGCACACTTGAACTAGGTTTATGGTATCCAAAGGAATCTGAATTTGAAATGATTAGTTACTCAGATGCAAACTTTGCTGGATGTAAAATCAATAGAAAAAGTACAAGTGGAATGTGTCATTTTCTAGGACACTTTTAATTTCATGGTTTTCAAAGAAACAAAACTCTGTAGCATTATCCACAGCAGAAGCAGAATACATTGCTGCAGGAATTTGTTGTGCTCAAACATTGTATATGAAACAGCAACTAAAAGATTTTCAAATACAATATCAAACTATTCCTATCAAATGTGACAACACAAGTGCTATTAATATTTCAAAAAATCCAGTATCTCACTCAAGAACAAAAGACATTGACATAAGACATCATTTCTTGAGAGATCATGTGCAAAACGAAGATATAATACTAGAATTTGTAAATACACATGATCAATTAGCAGATATTTTCACAAAACCTTTGTCGGAAGAAAGATTAATATTTATGAGAAGAGAATTGGGCATGCTACATAGTCGTGAAGTAATTTAAACATTGTTCTGCTTGGCAGGCGACTACCACCAAGGTGCTAGGTGACTGCCAGGCTACTGTCTTTTAAAATTCCACATAGACAGGCGCCTACCACATTCAAGAAGGTGATTGCCTCACGGTGGGTAGGGTTTAAAACATTGTTTTAAGTCATTTTAAAACTCACCAGGTGCCTGCTCATTCATTCTTCTCTCTGAAATTCATCTTCTCTACCTTTTTCCATACACATATCCCATTCAAATCATCTTGAAACTAAGGTTCTAATTCTTCCTATTCACCCAATCACAAACCTAACTTATGGTTTCCTTGTTCTTCTCCTCCATACAAATATGCCTCGATCAAAATCTGTTGGTGTCAAGGGATCTTCGCCTTGAACAAGAATCAATAATGATGAGGTGGAGAAATGGTTAGTGACTCCACACGCTAAGCAATTTTATTGAAATCAAATTGCTTCAGCTGAACCTATATTAGGTAAGGTACTTGACGTAACGTTCTTCAATTCAGATTTTCCTGAAATCATGGAACTCTTTAAGAATATTGGATGGGATAAGTTTATTACCTATCAAGCTAAAGGATATTATCCCAATGTTGTTCGGATTTTTTATGCAAACATGGAACGATGCGATAATGGGATCAAAACCAATCTGCTTGGGCAAAATATCCATCAAACTCCCACATCCTTGGGAAAGATTCTTCGAATCAAGCCAGGGGATTTTGAGGTTCATATTGTTGAGAAGCAATGGATTATGGCTTAGGGTTTTGCTCCATAAGATTTTTTGCCTCTAGTCATGACTAAAACTCCTGTTAATTTTAGGCATCCTCCTCTTTATAAGCAGCTTAATCCGAAAGCTCTAATTCTGCACAAGCTCATTACAAACAACATCTTACCATGATCTGGTTCTTATGATCATATTTCATTTCTGGATTGTTTTGTAATGTGGTGTATTCTCAAATTGAAAAAGATGGATCTTCCAAGTTTAATTATCCAGTGGATTCTCATGAAAGTCGATGCTCCTCCTATTGTTCTACCATATGCTGGGATGTTAAATATGGTTTTTGCTCATTTTAACGTTCTAACACCATCATTCAATTTCACTAGCAAGACTTATTATAATATCTTTTCTGATACCGTTCTTAAACATATGGGCTATAAGAATTCTCCTCAAGTATGGTTTCATAAAGGACATCAGCATGTCTCATCTGCTCCACCACCTTCTTCATCTTCCATTCCAACACCATCAGTTCAGCTTGATCCAAAAACTCCTTCATGGTTTGTTCCATTTTTTAATCATTATATAACTTTCAGTGATGAAATAAAAACTGGACTTGGTACTCTACAAGAGAAGGTTATTTCCATAGAAACTCATTGTTCTAATATTGATAAGCGAGTTCATAAGATTGAGCAATAGTTAGCTAGTTCTTCTAAAGGCAAATCTCCTATGAATATTAGTTCTGCTACATCTAGTGATGATGAATCTGGTGAACAAGAGGAAAGTGATGATGAATCTGGTGAACAAGAGGAAGGAGATGATGAAAGTGGATCTATGGAAGCTTCTAATTGATGTGTTTTCATCTATAAGATATTTATCACTTTATGTGCTTTTATATATTCAAGCTTTATCGGATAAGCTGTTCTTGATGTTCTAAAAATAGTACTTTGTCTTGCATCATTTCTCTATTTTTGTATTTCTTTCTCCTTTTTGATTGATGTCCAAAGGGGGAGAAATGTTTAAGAGAAGTGAGTGCAAAAATATGATATATCATGGTTTGTAAAACCTTAAATGGATGGATGGATCTTTTATGGATTATCTTTGTGCTTATATGTATGGTTTATTCATGGATTATCTTTTGGACTTATATGCATGAATCATACCTTTAAAATATATCATGCTTATTGATAGGGGGATCCATGAGTATTAATTCTTATTATTTTTGCTCTCGATTTGTCATCATCAAAAAGGGGGAGAATGTTGGCCTAATAAGGCTTACAATTCTTATTTTGATGATAACAAACCAATGATGTGTTTAATATGGTTCAAGTGAAATTTTTTTAGGAAAGTGACAAAGCTTAAGTGCATAAGGAAGCCTATGGATTACAAAGAACATGAGGAATAAAGTTATATTAGTGAAAAGCTCAAAGAAAAGATTGAAACCACAAAGATGATGAAAGAATAAGATTGAAGATTAAAGAATTATATTTTCCAAGGATGTTCTAGATGTAAGTACTTCAAAGTAAATTTCAAATATAAATTTATTTGAAGCTCTCAAGTAATTGAGAAATATATTTTTGAACACTGTAAAATAATCAATGAAAAGAAAGGGTTTTTGAAAAAGAAAAACTTTTCAAAAAAAGAAGGGCTAGGTGACTGCCATGATGTGGCAGGCGACTGCCAAATTAAGTAAAAGGTTTTTCAAAAAGTCAGTAGCTAGACAGGCGATTGCATAAACTTGTTAGGCGCCTACGTAAACAAGCCAGGCGACTACCTTGGTTCTGGCAGGCGACTGCCTTGGTTCTGTGTTGAAAGTTTGTTCTGTGACAGGCGACTTCTACTCGAACGTTGGCATTAAATCTCTCAACGGGAAGATTTTTTAAACCACGTTTTTGGACATAATTATTTTAAAATATTTGAAACGATTTTAAGGAAACCTTGGGAGTAATGAATGGCTTCTAAACATCTATAAATAGCTCCAATCTTCAAAGGTTTTCAACAACTAAGCAATATTCAAAGGTTTTTGAAATTAAGCAATCTTCAAAAGTTTGTAGATCAAGCAATCTTCAAAAGTTTTTAGATCAAGCAACCTTCAAAGGTTTTTAGATCAAGAAATTTTCAAAGGTTTTGAGATCAAGCAATCTTCAAGCATTCAAAGTTCTCAAAGGATCTCAAACTATCTTGTGTTCAAACTACTGATTTGCTACTGATTTATACTTTGAAGCAAAGCTTTCAAAAGTCAGAATCTTTCATCTTTTGAAAATTATTTGGTGATTCATACTAAGTATTGAGCCTCAAATTCTTTTATATTTGAATTACTTTGAAGTATCATTGTGCTGATTATTGTACTAATCTACTATGCTGTGAGAGTTTTTCTTTTGTACACAAAATCTCTTTGTCTTGATTCTTAGGCGATTCAGAGCTGTTGAATCGTTGGACCAAACGAGGGATCGTCGTTTGGAGAGACGGGCTCTAGCCTAACAGAAGGAGTGGTTGTAAACAGGTGTTGTTCCATCCGGTAATAGAACTAATATAGTGGAACCCTTTGGTGTTTTGCCAAGGGTGAGGATGTAGGCTGTGTTGAACCCGAACCTCGTAAAAATCTTGTATCTTTCTCTCTGCTTTACTTTATATTCTTTACTTGCTATTGTTGTATGGTTTAAAAGTACAGGTTGCAGTTTTTTTTTTAAGTGAGAAAGAAACAAAGATACTTGATATTTAGAAAGTACGTTTTGATTAACCATTTTCGGAAACCCAAAAGGGAGTACGTTGGTTAATCTACAGAAATCTTGATCAAGAGAAGTGCATGCTAAAAGCTTACCGGGAAATCAACAAAAACTCTAATATTCTTGGTTGAGTGATTGAATTACTTTGGTTTGATTAATTGACTTGTGAATCTAAATTTCAGTATTTTTAAGTGTGATTATCATTTATATATTTTGTTTTCTGGGTATTAAAATCAAAAGCTTAAAAATCATTAAAATTTAAAAGAATCCAATTCACCCCCCTCTTGGGAAGCTGTTCCTTATTTTAGGCAGTATTGGCCGAACCCCGATAACATATCCTACGTATACTTTATATTTCTGCAATTTATTTTCTACACTTTCATTTTCAGCACATGTATGTTATTTGCCTAATTCATTACATCTTGTACATGTTTTAATTGGGTTTACGATTATATAGACAGACCATTGGTTGTGTATTACTACTGCTGATTTGGATAAATCTAGGAATAAATTTTTATTACCCAATTCACCCCCTATTGGGATTACACCAAAGTCAACAATAATAGATATTGGAATTTGATTAGAGTCGCCACTAACCTATTATTTACCTCGGTGCATTTAGAACACCTATTTATTACTCATTAATTGGTCTTTAGACTATTTGTAGGTCAAGGAACTAGTTGTCTTAGTCTGCTTTACCATAATTGGGATTGGGAATTTGATTATACAAGGGGGAAGGTATCAGCACCCTTTACACACCTACTCTACGACTAGTACCTAATTAATTATGAATTATCCATAAATTAAATTTGATGGTTTTTAATTA
The DNA here is from genome assembly GCF_029873635.1 of Malania oleifera. Lineage (NCBI taxonomy): Eukaryota > Viridiplantae > Streptophyta > Magnoliopsida > Santalales > Ximeniaceae > Malania > Malania oleifera. The sequence goes on along the minus strand of NC_080424.1, from coordinate 47,714,108 downwards.
ACTCCTTGAAAATAAATAAATAAACAAAATAAATAAACAAAATAAATAAATAAAAGTAAACTAATAGAAAAATAAAATAAATTAAAAGGAAAATGAAAATAAAAGTGTGATTTAGGAATGTCTAATAAAACCTCCAAACAAGGGTATCTTATTGGATAAACCCCCCCCCCCAAAACTAATATAAGTGAGGTTTGAAATACCTTTTTACCCTTTTTGAAATCATCGGGCCGCACCCACACAAAAAACAAGTAGAATAATAGAAAAAAAATATTTTTGAAAAAATTCCTAGATTTTTAAAAATCTTTGTAAAATTTTTCTAAAATTTTTCAATATTTTTCTAAAATTTTATGGGTGGGGGGGGGGGGGGTTTGTAAAGATTTTTCCTTTTTTTTTTTAATATATTTTTTTATTTTCCATTTTTTATTTTGAGTCAAAATAACTCAAAATATTTTATTGGCTTCAAAACTATTTTTCCAAAAGTTTCTCGATTTTTCCTGATTTTTTGTGATTTTCTACTATTTTTCTCCAACTTTATTTAAAAAAAAAAATTGAAATATTAAGTAAAATAATAAATAAAATAAATAAAGAAATAAAAAAACATTTTCTCTCTTTCTTTCCATTTTTTTTTCTCCCTCCCTCTCTCTCTCTCTCAGCTTCTCCCCTCCAGATCTTCTTCTTCTTCTTCTCTAATATGTTTTTTTTTCTTTATTTCTCCTCTGATTTTCCTTTTCCTTCTTATTTGATCTATTTTTTTTCCTTTTCTTTCCTGATTTTTCACATATATGTTTTTTTTCATTCTATCTCTTGGATTTCCTTTCCGCTCTTTCCTTCTCTCTCCTGGCACACTCTCTGTCTTCTCCTAGGGCTCTCCAAATCTTTTTTTTTCTTTTCTATTTTTATTTTTCTTTTTGTTCTTATTCTTCCTCTGTTGATCCCCCTTTCTGTTCTTCCCTTTTTTTTTTTCCTTTTTTTTTTTCTATTTTTTTTCTCGCTTCCTGAACTACCTTGTCACTTAATTTATTTTGCAGGCCATTTTCACCCCTTGCATGTAATGATTTAGAAAATTTTAAATATTTAAATAATAAGAAAGATAATAAAAAGGGAAAAGAAATTCTAAAGGGTATTAAGTAGGTGCTCATCTTCGAACTTGTCTTTCTCGTTGACGAGCAATCTTCTGAGCCTCGTCGTCGAGTATGCATGTCTCGTCCACAAGGGTTTACTAAGAGAGGTTCTCATATTTTTGAATTTCATCAACGAGCTCCTGGTTTCATCCACGAACTGTGTCTTTGGGCTCGTCGATGAGTCCAGATGTCTCGTTGATGAGACCACGTGGCAAGTTGCCTATAAATAGGCAAAATTCAGAATTTCAGTGAAGGATTTCATTTTTTTCTTCTGTTTCTCTCTCTAAAAACGACCCCTATGCCTTCTCTCTTCGAATTTGACCTGAATTGAGCCCGATTCGAGGATCGGAAGCTACCACGAGACTCTTGGGAAGATTCTCTGCAACATAGGCAGAGCAGAATTTTGATTTGAGAAGCTCAGGAACCACTCCAAAATCAGGGTAAGTGAGATATTTTAGGGTTTTATTATTATTTTGAAATATATGGAACATAGGAGGCATTAAATAAGTGTCTTTTTTTTTTTTTAAGATTTGAGTAAGTTGAGATTTTTGGAATACAGGGTCTTATTTTTGTTCGGTTTAGGTAGGAACTTGAGGAGTAGGTAAGGGGAAATACGTTATAACAAATTTTCTTAATTTTAAACTAGTTAATTTTTTGGGTATAAAATTCTATTTATTTAGGTATAATTTTCTGAACAGTGTAGGTATTGAAAATATTGTTTTTGATTATATATTATATTAGGAAAAAACCATGTGGCATGAAAACAACTTTGACAATCAAGTGGTTGCGAATATTGCGAAATTATGTTTTATTATGTGATTGTGAATACTGTTTGGGTTGCGAATTCTGCTTGGTTGAAAATGCTGGTTAGTTGTGGATACTGTTTGATTGTGTATACTGTGGTAAAGGTGTGGATGTGTTTGAGTGGTTGGATTTGCTATTGATTTGTACTGTGGTTCATATAAATTGTGATATAACATTGGCAATGGTTGGAGGAGGTTGTTATATCGTACCTGATATAACCATCATATAACGTTTGCAGTGTTATAAGGAGGTTGTTATATGGGCATTTATATTAGGGGGTAAAACATTGGAAGTGGTATGAGGAGTTTGTTTGACCTATTTACCATGAACAGGGTGGTATGTATTGTAATCTGTGTGATGATTAGTCCTGTGTGGACCCTATAACTTGTGTGGTTGATTAGTCTTGTGTAGACCAGTCCTGTATGGACATGTATGTGTATGTATGATAGTCCTGTGTGGATGTTGCAATCTATGTGGATATGAACCTTGTGTGGGTGTGAATGAAAACTATACAAATTATCCTATGTGGATTGGTTGTGGTATGCATATATGTGTGAAACACTATGAAATGACGACATTGGATATGTGTAACTTTAATTACATGAGTATTTATGGTAAAGTTAAATTCTCCACCCGAGGGCTTGCTGAGGAAGGCGAGTACTCTTGTAATTATTTGTAGATACTAGAGTAAAGGGAAGCCACTTGTATGGGCGGGTGACCTTCCCTATTCTCGGAGACTTTACTTGGATACATAACGTGAGGGTTTACTGAGAAAGGTGAGTGCCCTAGTGTTAGCACTAGAGCAGATGGAATCTACTTGTATGGGCGGGTAGACTTCCCTATTCTCGGGAATTATCAATAAAAATAATTATATGTGTGTATATGTGATTGGGTGATAGAGAATTTGACAATGGTGTGATTATGAATGCATTTTCTTGGTTGTAATTGGTGGTGAAATACAACTGTATGTATATTTTGTAATTATATATTAAACACTTTAGCCAAACACTGTTGTAACTTGTTTCTTCCTTACTAAGAGGTGTCTCACCCTAACGAATATTTAATCTTTTTAGGCCTTCCACGTGATCGAACTTAGATAGCTCCAGGGCGGGGTTAGTTTTTGTGAGTAGAAACTAGAAAGGTTATGTGTTTAGTTTTATGTTTAATATATTTTTTTACAGGTTATGTAATATGAAGAATAAGATTGTATTTTATGGGTTTACATATGTAAATATAAAACTCTGGTTTTTTGTTTCAGGTTATTTAATTAATTCTGCTGCGTAAATGATATCAGAGACGTATGATTGGTCTCATAACACTCGGGGCCCCATGTGGCGGGTTTGGGGCGTTACATTGCACACTCGGATCAAGCTTGCAAATCCTAGATAAGTTCATTTCCCTTGCTTTTTTTTTTTTTTTGTTTTAATTAAATAGATCATCTTGATTTGTATTATGTAGATATGACATTTGGGTGAGTTGGCTCACCCGAGCTCAGTGGGTAAGTTCGGGTTGACCCGTGAGTTAAGGTCCACGAAATGGTTCGAATCGCTGGGTCCGATTCACTGAATTGGATCCTACTTGAAGCATATTTTTATACTAAATTAAACACAAAAAATTAATTAAAATTAAAACCTACCTTTAGTCTTCAAACTCCAACAACTTTGAGCCCCCCTTTTTGCAATTTTGAGACCCAAACTCTAACTTGTGAGCCCTTTGAAATCACCAATTCTTCCAATTATGAGTAAGTAAATTTGCTGTGTATCTGGAATATTCTTTATCTGAATCTCCACTGCTTGAATGCTTCTTTCTTGAATTCTTCTGTGCCATAATCTGTGTTTGAATTCTCCTCTAAAATCCTGATCGCTTTGTGTGCGCGTGTGTTTTTTTCTTGAATTCTCACACTGCATGTATGTAAATCCCTCTACAATTGTTACCCTAGCACTCACACTGAATTTCTGATACACCTCTGCAATGTGAATGTTCTATGTCTCTCACTATATTAATCTTGTATGTCCATGTTGCTTGTCTGAGGCTCTTATTGTAAAGACCCAAAAATCTATACCATTTTTTTACCTATAAAATAAACTGCGAAATATAACATTATATCACTCCTGTATAATCGGCTATAACATCTCAGGCCCCAAGTGAGCACTGAGGAAACCTGGTTATATTACACACCTATGCACTAGAAAAACATAAAATTGTCCATCCATATAAACAATACCATAATTTTAGTAACTCATCCCAACCATACACATATATATACACATCACCCCAGTAACGTCTACTCAAAAATACTATCCCTTGTATGCATTTACCTAGTAGATAGGGTAGTGTACTCGCTTTTACTATCTTTGAGCATGATCCGCTTGCGTAACTGGATCACCTGAAAAATATTAAGTCACTGGGATGAGACAACGCTCAGTAAGAGAAAATATGCTATTACTAGTGTGTGGCAACTGAGTTTCATAAGTACTATACTTACAATATTTGAAACTGTAAAAGTTGGTAAATCAATATAGAGTATAACTGTAATATATGAGTTTTCTACTTTTTCATACTTCTAGTATCATACTATATCTACTGATATTCTGTAAATCAGTATACATATACATAACTGTGATGTTTACCCTGGAAAACTGTACGTCATTATTTAACCTCTCATGACAGGATTGTGCAGCTCGCAAGCGGGACTTAATCTTGGTTGGCCTACTAGGTAAGTCAACTGTAACTCTACCAATCCTCAGCTTGACCAAACTACAACCTCTCATAGGCTAACTATCTCATCAAATCGGCTACCTCCACCCAATATTTTAGGGAGTCTGTAGTCCCTCCAATCACGGTTGACGGAAACCTTCCACACACTATCTAAGATGTGTGGTTGCACTATGATCTTGTAATAGCAACGGTACCGTGTTCTAATAACTGAATATTTATTGAACTGATTCATCAGGGTTTGATACTATATAGTACTGATATACATAATTATCTTGTTGTTTCATCATGATTCGAAAATAACCATAACACTGAAAGCTAATCCTGAATATACTGTAATATCTGTACTGTGTAAACTGTAATACCATAGTGTTATGGAAAATAATCATAACACCGGAAACTGATATGGAAATACTGTATTATCTGAGTTGTATAAACTATAATAACATAGTGTTATGGTTTTAGTATTTTGGAAAATCATGGTAATCTACATATGCTATAAAATATCTGTATGTATAAACACTGTAATTCATACTCTTGTAAAATCTGATAAAATATATTTCTACATAATATTATAAATCATATCAATATGAAAACTGTATTGTTTCTGTACTGATCTGATAAGGTCTCGTAAACATATTGCTGTTTAGATACTATAAAACATAATAATTTGAAAACTGTATACTTCATATGGTAATCTAATACTCTCTCATGCCACACAACTACATAGTTAAATATCTCATATTCTGATACTGTATTTTCTGATATACGAATAATTTCTGAACTGAATACTAATTTGGAAAAACATATAATTTATTAATAAATACTCTAACATTCCTAACATAGCATATTTCCCTTACCTAACTGGCTAGGAGACTCACCTCCAACTCTATTCTGACGCTCATGACATACTATCCCCAAAATCCTGAAATAATGCATATAATCCTATTTTCAATAAATCAACTAAATTTCCCAAACCTTCATACTCGTAATTTTCCAAACTACAACTTACCTGGGCTCTTGAAAAAATATTCACTGGGGGTCCTTAAACCATGTTTGCAGGGTCCCAAAACACCCTAACCCTGAAAATATAACACCCTAATTTTATTCCACAAAACTCCAGTAGATTCTCATATAATACAAAATCTAGACTCAAATAAGCCTATTAATACTAAAAATACCTAAATAATCCACTTAACCTGATTTTGAGATGGTTCCCAAACTTCTCAAATCAAAATTTTACTCCGGCTAGGTTGTAGAGTATCTCCCCAAGATCATCGTAGTAGCTTCTGATCGTTGAATCGGGGAGAAACGAAACCAAAAAGCTAGAGAGAAGTGAGGGAAACCATTTATAGAGAAAGAAATAAGAGAGAGAGAGAGAGAGAGAGAAAGACTGAATTTCTGTCAAAATATGATTTTTTTTTGCACTTATATAGATGGCTAGCCATGTGGCCTCATCGACGAGCCAAGTCACCTCGTTGACAAGTCCAAGAAGGGAGTTCATCGATGAACACCTAACCTTCGTCGATGAATTTTAGGCCCAAAAACAGCCCCTCGATAAACTCTCGTCGAAGAGACACGCGTCCACGTCGACGAGCCCATGAAAACTCTCATCTCTATATTATTTAATTTCTATAATTACTTGGGTTACTACATTCCACCCTCCTTATAAAATTTTATCCTCAAAATTTTGTATCTATATTGAACACCAACCATTGAGGAAAATGGGCTACTTATTTTATTAATTATGCTCACTTATGGCGGAGGAATAGCGTGGTTACAAAAGCAATTGTAGGAGATTACAATTATACTCATAAACGAAGAAAAAATTTCTCCCAAAATAAAAACACTAACTACCCTATAACCTAAAATACAACTATACATTCATCACTCTGTACTGAATAAAATAAAACTGTTGTTATCTAAACAATATTGATTCTTACTGTACCCCTCTAAATAAGTGTGGGTATTTCTATCTGATCTCCTCCTTAAGCTCCCACAAAGCTTCTTCTATGGCATGATTCCTCTACAAAACTTTCACTAACTAAATTTTCTTGGTACGCAATTCCTGTTCCTTCCTATCTAAGATATGTACTGGTACTTCCTCATATGATGGTGAATCTCTAAACTCTATCTTTGCATAAATGATCACGTGGGAAGGGTTTGCGTTATATTTCCTCAACATGAAAACATGAAATACGTCATGAATTCTAGATATAGCTGGTGGTAGAGTTAGCTTGTAAGAAACTGGCCCCACTCTCTCAAGTATCTCAAATGGACCAATGTACTTAGGGCTCAGCTTACTCTTTTTCCTGAATCTCATCACTCCTCTCATGGAGCTACCTTTAAAAATACCCGATTTCTCACGTCAAATTCTAACTCTCGATGGCAAGTATCTGCGTAACTTTTCTATCAACTCTGAGCTGCACTGATTTCATTTTTAATAAGTCAGACTTTATCGCACATCTACTACACCAACTCTGGTCCCAAAACTCGCCTTTCTCCCACTTCATCCCAATATAATGGAGAATGACAACTCCTACCATATAAAGCTTCCTAAGGTGCCATCTTGATGCTAGCCTGATAACTATTATTGTACGCAACTCGACCAGCGGCAAATACTAGGTCCAACTACCCCCGAAATCTAGCACACATGTGCGCAGCATATCCTCAAGTATTTGAATCATTCTCTCTGTCTGCCCATCAGTCTGAGGATGAAAAGCGGTGCTGAATGCTAATTGTGATCCCATAACCTCCTGAAAGCTCTTCCAAAACCGTGATGTAAATCGGGGATCTCAGTTTGAGACTATGGATACTGGAACACCATGGGAGCACACTATCTCCTGAATGTACAACTCTACTAGCCTATCCATAGAATAGTTAACTTTGCTAGGGTTGAAGTGAGCGGTCTTTGTCAGTCAATCTATGACTACCCAAATAGTGGTTTGTCCCTGTTGCGCTGGTGGTAGCCCTATTACAAAATCCATGGAGACGTGATCCCATTTCCACTTAGGGATGTAGATTGGCTGCAACTGCCCCACGGGTCTCTGGTGCTCAGCCTTTATTTGCTGGCACATCAAGAACGACTTTACGAATTCCACAATCTCCTTCTTCATGCAGCTTCACTAGAAGGATTCCCATATATCTCGATACATTTTAGTACTACCTAGATGCACGGTGTATAGGGATCTGTATGCCTCCTCTAAAATAGTCCTCCTAATCTTAGCTTCCATAGCAACACATAATATGGTACGAAACTGTAGGGTCCCGTCCTTTGATATACTGAACTCTTCCTCCTACCCATCTTACACTTTCTCTATCAACTTTTCTAGTTCTAGATTAGTTCTCTGGGAAGCTTTAATCCTTTCATACAATGTAGACTATAACACCAGGTTGGCAATAAATTCCTAGTGATCATCCTCTATAAGTTCCACGCCTAACCTCTCCAAATCCATTTGGATAGGGTGCTGAATCTCCAATGCTGATACTGTTGCTCTTACTATTTTCTTGCTTGTGTATCAGCCACCACATATTCTTTCCCTGGGTGGTAGCTGATAGTACAATTATAATACTTGATAAGCTCCAACCATCTTCTCTGCCGCATATTCAAATCTTTCTGCGTGAAAACTTTTATGATAAGTGAAAATCTCACATTTCCCACCATAAAGATAGTGCCTCCAAATCTTTAGTGCATACACCACCGTGGCTAACCCTAGTTCGTGCACAAGGTAATTCTTTTCATATTCTTTAAATTGTATAGATGCATAGGTAATGACTCTTCCATGCTGCATTAACAGACCCTTTAAAGATGCATCACTGTATATCACAAATCCATCCTCCTCTGCAAGACCTAGGAAGCTTCTAACCTCTTGAACATTTCTTGGCCTTACCCAATTCACCATTGCCTCAATCTTACTTGGGTCAACTGATATATCATCCCTGGAGATCACATGCCCGAGGAAAGTAACCTACCTCAACCAGAATTCACATTTCCTCTTAATACCTGCAATACCAGCCTCAAAATATGCTCGTGCTCCTCAAAGCTCCTCGAGTAGACCAGTACATTATCTATAAAAACTGCAACAAATTGGTCCAGGTATTGATGGAACACCCGATTCATAAGATCCATAAATATTTCTGGTGTATTAGTCAACCCGAATTGCATTACCAAAAACTCGTAATGCCCGTATCTGGTTCGGAATGCTGCCTTTGATACGTCCTCTGCCCTGACTTTCACCTGGTGATAACTTTAACTAAGGTCAATTTTAGAGTAGACTTGGGTCTCCTGAGCTGATCAAATAAGTTGTCAATCCTTTGAAGAGGATATTATTCTTGTATATTAAGTTGTTTATCTCCCTATAATCTATACACATCCTCATGGTCTCATCCTTCTTTTTCACAAACAAGATTGTTGCCCCCTAAGGCAACACTTTAGTTTTGATAAACCCTTTATCGAACAATTCTTGCAATTGATCTTTCAATTCCTTCAATTTTGTTGGAGCCATACGGTATGGTGCTTTAGACACTAGTGTTGACCCTGGTAGTAGATCCACTGTAAATTCAATCTCTCGGTCTGGTGGTAAGCTAGTTAACTCTTTTGGGAAGACATACGAAAATTCTCTAACTACTAGAATGTCGACTTGTTTCAGTTCTTCCTTTGGAAAATATTTTATGTAAACTACATATCCCTGACATCCACCCTAAATTAGTCTCCTCACCTAAATAGCTGACACAAGTTGTGGCGAGTCATGCACACGTGAACCCATAAATCTATATTCTTGCTCACCTGGGGGTGTGAAAATCACTTCTTTCTGATAGCAATCTATGCTGGCATGATTAGCTGCTAGCCAATCCATACCCAATATTACATCAAATCCTTGCATATCTAGTATCAAAAGATTAGCTGGTAGCACTTTCCCCTAAATGGCCACTGGAAAATTTCTGAGTATCCTCCTACACCTCACAATAGATCTAGTCAACGTGGATACCAACAACTCAACATTTATCAATTGTGCTCCTATCCCAACCGCTTTGACATACCCCGAAGATACAAAAGAAAGGGTGGCACTTGTGCCAAACAAATATGGAAAAATAGTAAATATACATGTGACGTAGTCTCCAGCAGTGTCAGCATCTCCCGACATCAATGCTTAAACTCTCGCAGGTGCAGTGTTCCTCTGTTGGCCTCCATGAGGTGCTTGCTGTCGTCCACCCCAACCTGGTCTGGAAGCTAGTGCATAAATCGGTGGTCCTTAACATGATCTAGCCATATGACCAGGCCTTCCACATCGGTAACAAACATTCTCACGCAACCGGCACTTGCCCGGATGTCTCCATCCACACGTGGGCAAGTAAGATAAATCTACCCTTCCTAATATCCACTGTGTCCTGTTGTCTTCCTCTGACCCCCACCATTGCCAATTCCTCTCCATGGACCCTAACTAGACCCAGTCTTAAAATTCGGAGGCATGGGCCTCTTCCTATGGCTCGATCCTCCTATATCTCCCTACGCACTCTCTTCTGCTACTGTGGCTTTGTCAACCAGCTCAAAGAAATCTTATATCTTTAACACTGCTACCTCTCTGTATATATCTCGCCTCAAGTTCCTCTTGAACATCCTAGCCTTCTTAGCTTCATATGGAATGATATAAGTGTAGAAGCATGACAACTCAATGAATCTTGCCGCGTACTGCTAAAACTTCATCGATCCCTAGGACAAACTCAGAAATTCTTGTACTTTAGCCTCTTTGACTATGGCAGGAAAATATTTATCGAAAAATATCTCCCTCAATATGATCCAAGTCATATCCACAGGCATAGGTCTCTATTCATCCAACAACTTCATAGCTACCCACCATCTCTCAGCCTCACCTGTAAGCTTACGAGGAATAAAGAACCCGTTGTTCATCGGTGCACTAGAGCACTGTCAGTATTTTCTCGATCTCCTGCATTCAGTTTTTAGTAGCTTTAAGATCAGCTCCTCATAAAAATGCTGGAGGATTCATCTTTGTGAACTTCTCTATCACGCATCCTTGAACTGTAGATGGACCTCCTTGCTCTTTAGAGCTCCGTGTAATCTTAGCCATGACCTACTGAGCTACGCTGCGTAAAATAGCATCTGAGTCCCCGCCTCCTACACCAGAAGGCCCTGCTCCATTGTCTCCACTAGCATAGGCGCTACTACCTCCTAGGTCCATCCTGTAATAATAACAAATTATTTTGAATTGCTGAACCTCATAGTGCTATTCTAACTAAAATATCCCATCCCATACCTTATATCACTAATTTAAGGTCTAGTCCTACCAAATGGAAATAGAAATTGACAATTGTTTACTATGGTTTTCCTAAAATCGTCACCCCAGGAAAATCATAGAAACCGTCCTAAAATTCCTACTTCCAGACTGCAGAACAAAACCCTAAATTCTCATCCTAGTTCCCCAACACTATCTCACTAAAATTATGTTGCGTACAAATTTCTATCTCCTCAAAATCCATTCCTATACTCTGGTATTGTTTTCCACTGTATTCTAGAGTTTACAGAACCTAGAAACCTAGGCTCTGATACCAAACTATAACGACCCGAAAATCTATACCATTTTTTATATATAAAATAAACTGCAAAATATAACATTATATCACTCCTGTATAATCTGCTATAACAACTTAAGCCCAAAGTGAGCATTGAGGAAACCTGGTTATATTACACACCTATGTAGTGGAAAACCATAAAACTGTCCATCCATATAAACAATACCAGAATTTTAGTTACTCACCCCAACCATACACACATATACACACATCACCCCAGTAACATCTACTAAAAAAATACTATCCCCTGTATACACTTACCCAGCAGAGAGGGTAGTGTACTCGCCTTCTCTATCTACGAGCCTAATCTGCTCGCCTAATTGGGGTTTTATACAACAATGGTCAGTAAGAGGAAATATGCTATCGCTAGTGTGTGACAACTGAGTTTCATAAGTACTATACTGACAATATCTAAAATTGTAAAAGCTGGTAAATCAATATGCAATATAACTTGCATCTATCATAGTTTAAAGTATAATTGTAATATCTGAGTTTTCTACTTTTTCATACTTCTAGTATCATACTATATCTGTTGATATTCTGTAAATCTGTATACATATATATAACTGTGATGTTTACCCTGAAAAACTGTACGTCATGATTTAACCCCTTATGACAGGGTTGTGCGGGTCGTAGGCAGGACTCAATCCTGGTTGGCCTACTTGGTAAGTCAACTGTAACTCTACCAATCCTCAGCTCGACCAAACTACAACCTCTCCTAGGCACAAAATTGCTAACTATCTCGTCAAACCGGCCACCTCCACCCAATATTCTAAGGAGTCTGCAATCCCCCTAGTCACGGTTGACGGAAACCTTCCACACACTATCTAAGATGTGTGGTTGCATTGTGATCTTGTAATAGCAATGGTACCGTGCTTTAATAACTGAATATTTATTGAACTGATTTATCAGGGTCTGATACTATATAGTACTGATATACATACTTATCTTGTTGTTTCATCATGATTCTAAAATAACCATAACACTGAAAGCTAATCCTGAATATACTGTAATATCTGTATTGTGTAAACTGTAATACCATAGTGTTATGGAAAATAATCATAACACCAGAAACTGATATGGAAATACTATATTATCTGAGTTGTATAAACTATAATAACATAGTGTTATGGTTTTAGTATTTTGGAAAATCATGGTAATCTACATATGCTGTAAATATCTATCTGTATAAACACTGTAATTCATACTCTTATAAAATCTGATAAAACATGTCTCTGCATAATAATATAAATCATATCAATCTAAAAACTGTATTGTTTCTGTACTGATCTGATAAGGTCTTGTAAAGATATTTCTATTTAGGTACTATAAAACATAATAATCTGGAAACTGTATATTTCATATGCTGATATAATACTGTCTCATGCCACACAACTACATAATTAAATATCTTATATGCTGATACTGTATTTTCTGATATACGAATAATTTCTGAACTGAATACTAATTTGGAAAATATATAATTTATTAATAAATATTCTAACATTCCTAGCATAGCATATTTCCCTTACCTAATTGGCTAGGAGGTTCACCTCCAACTCTATTCTCACGCTCAAGGTGTACTATCCCCAAAATCCTGAAATAATACATATAATCTTATTTTCAATAAATTAACTAAATTTCCTGAACCTTCATACTCATAATTTTCCAAACTATAACTTACGTGGGCTCTTGAAAAAATATCCAATGGGGTCCTTAAACCATGTATACAGGGTCCCAAAACACCCTAATCCTGAAAATATAACACCCTAATTTTATTCCACAAAACTCTAGTAGATTCTCATATAATACAAAATTTGGACTCAAATAAGCTTGTTAACATTGAAAATACCTAAATAATCTACTTACCCTGATTTTGGGATGGTTCCCAAACTTTTCAAATTGAAATTCTGCTCCAGTTAGGTTGTTGAGAATCTCTCCATGATCATTGAGGTAGCTTATGATCATCGAACTGGGGAGAAACAAAGACAAAAAGCTAAAGAGAAGTGAGAGAAACCAATTCTATAGAGAGAAAGGAGAGAGAGAGAGAGAGAGAGAGAGAGAAAGAGACTAAATTTTCATGAAAATCTGATTTTTTTTTGCGCTTATATAGATGGCTAGCCACGTGGCCTCGTCGACGAGTCTAAGAAGGGAGTTTGTCAATGAACACCTGACCTTTGTCAATGAGTATCAGGCCCAAAAATAGCCCCTTGGTAAACTCTCATCGACGAGACACGCGTCCACGTCGACGAGCCCACGAAGGAGCGTTCGTCGATGACGCCCTATTGTGTCCTCCTTTAAAATTTCCTTTTTCATCTCATCTCTATATTATTTAATTTCTATAATTACCCGGGTTACTACACATATTTATAGAATTCAAGGAGTAATCTAATTAACTAATCAAATTCAAATCAACAATCCAAATTAAAACTAATTTGCTATCTTTAATTTGATTAACCAAATTTAAATTTACTCAATCAATATTAAGTAGCTAAATTAGTTTTAAATTATGATTTTTTGTTTTTAATTTGAATTGTGTGTGTGTGCAGGTGCCAACATGAAGAACTTCAATTCTCCTTTTTTATTTTATATATATATATATATATATATATATATATATATTGTATTTATCATAAAATTGAGAACTTGTTAGTTTTACTTCGCTATAATAAATAGCGAAAAAGAATATGAACGTGAAAGCCGCGTGATGGGACCAAGAGATGGGTTTAAAATAGTTGCCCCTACCAGGCTACCATGGATCCATGGGATTTGGACAATGAGAAGCATATATATATATATATATATATATATATATATATATATATATATATATATGGAAATCATTACAAATTGTAAGCAAAATATGCATTATTTATTGGAAGTGATGAAAATTTAATCAGAGACAGATAATTGAGTGTAGTTTTGTTGTAATTGGATTTATCATTTCTAGATGTATATTATGCAGGGGCTTTGATGATAGAAGCCTTGCAGTAACTTCTGTGTTTACTGTTGTGGAAGTCCTTATTGGAAGTCTAGGGTGAAGTTTTCAGGTGTAACATCCACAATTGAATCGGGGCTAATGATAGAAGCCAAAGATGCCATTGGCAAGTTCAAGTGGTGTTTCTTGGACTTGGTGTGTGTCTCTAGTTGCTAGAAGGGAGACGGTCCCAACCTAACTTCGTAAGTTCAAGGTGGAGCAATGGGTTCATGTTTTGAGTTTCTCCTAACGGGCGTATATTCGCCAAGGTGGAGATTGTTATGAATTGTGGCTTAGATACTTAGTGGATAGCATACAAAAAGGGAAAGCATGGAGGGAATCAAGTAGTGCTTGATGGTAAGGCTCTAACTGTCGATGGTTTGGAGCAAGATTTTAGAAAAATTGCATTTTGTTTGAAACCGTTGAGGGTTTAACTTGGGACACCTAGTACAGATTTCAAAATTTAAAAGGGAGACATTAGTATGGTTGGGGTTTGGAGGGAAAAGCTCTGGGAACTCTATATATATATATATCATATCTTATGTATTTAGAGCGTTAGTTGGTAGTTGTTGACAGTTTTGTTGAGAGGATTGTTTTCTTCTTTTAATTTACGCAATAAGATAGTGAAACCTTGCCATTTTCTCCCTGGATGCAGACATTTCTAAACCACGTAATTCCTCATGTCATTGTGATTATTATTACTTTCATTTACTTGCTGTGGTTGTGGACTGTTCTGTATATTCACCATTAAGGTGCTGCATTGTGTGTTTGATTCTTTACATACAAATATATATTCTCCTATACAAATTTGGGGGTTTTACACAACAATTTGGATGACTCTTTCTGCAAATGACTTTTTTTTTAATGAGATTATGCATGAACATGTACTCAAATGCATGAATATGTATGCAACCTAGATTACTTTGCCAAAACTCTTGGAAAAACCTCATCAACTAATGAAAACCCCAAATTCGACCTAGCTCCTAATATACCATCCTCAACTTAAGACTCAGGTTGTCTTCTTCAACTTGTAGGAAAATTTATTTTCCTCTACTGACTCCTAAGATTTACCTTGCCTGTTGAGTATTCTACTGCTGACAAAAAATTTCAGCTAGGAATTCTTTTATGCAGACCTTTCCTTATAACCATACCATTCCTATTGGGGCAAGACTTGAAAAAAAAACCCCATAAGAAAAAGTGGGAACTTCTTAAAGGCACAATGGTTGGAAATTGGAAGGATTAATTCATTGAATGCACTGACTTGACTAGATTGCCCCTCAGGTCCTTCCTTAATCACCTCAATTCCTTAATTCAACTAATTTTATAATGTTTCTGTTGGACTTCAAAACACTACTGAACCTTTATTTCCTCTTTATTGTATACCACTACTGAGTTGTCCATAGGGCGACTTCTAAAATTTTGACTAAGTATCACATATGCATAAAATAGATGCAAAGTATGGGAAACCATACAAAGGAATTCAAACAGACACAATAAAGACTGAACTAAGTCATGTGAAGAAGGATGAAGATCCTGTCCCAACCCTAAGTAGATTTAACTCCTATTGGTTTTAACCAAAGCTCTATCCTAAGGGAGGATAATAGAGTTTATAGTATGTGTGGTTCAAGCTCTATTCCTTATCAACAATAGGTTCTCAACATGTCCCATTTCCTTACACAATGGGATTGGAAAGAGTTCAAACTGAACGGAGTGGCTCACGCATCCCAAAATATCTTGCCTTATGATAGCTAACTGTGCTGTGATCCTTTCTACTCCTAAAAGATAAAGCCCGGGTAGGAGGCTTGTTGGCTTTTTTAGCCAATCTCTGTTTTGATGGTGACAAACTCAAGTGTTTCTCATGTGTGTGTTTTAGTGTGTGAACATGTATTATTTAAGTCACACATAAGATCAAGAGAACATGGATGCCAAGGCAGGTCTTAAAGCACAAATCTGGCACATTCGATGTGTCAAAGAGCAAAGGAGAAGAAAAAGACATGTTTTGAATTGTAATTGCATTTGATTTTATTATTTGGTCTGTAATAATGCGTGCATCTGCATTATATGGATTCTATGATCAGCTGGCCATAAACTGACCATAGGGAACCACAAGTCCATTGACCTTAGGGTTTGATCAACCGACGTTGGGTTTTTTGGGTTATTTCAAGGCCATAGGTTGACCTTAGGACACATCATGAAAATTCCTTTAATCCTAAATTGCCAACACACAAAAAGGGACAATATCATATAAGGTCAAAAGATAGGAAAAATAAGTTTTTCAAAGAGCCTCGGTCAACCGAACTCCTTGTGCTATAAACGCTTCACGTGACTGACTTGTCCAAAAATCAAAATGTTGACCATAGCTCAGCCAACCAACCCAATTTGAACGCACTACCCACGGTCGACCGAACCCTCGCTTTGACTTGTTCACTTTTTGAGTCCTATCTCGTTTTTTGTAATGACAAATACAAGGTATTTAATATTTTCCGAGTTTGTGTGCAAGATCAAATTGGCAAAATCATATGGCGGCACATAGTGGATTGAAGAAAAAGAAGACCCTAAGTGTCCAATTTCTTTGTAATTCATGTTCAATTCATTGGATCTGTAATAATTAATTATTAGTCAGTAATAATTTGCATATCATGCATGTAGGAACTTAAAAGCTCAAAAACCTTAGAAAGACCCTAGAACCTTGCACATACACTTAGAATATGTCCCCACTTTCAAATATGCAATTAGGGGAACTAATATTACTTTGGTCCGAAAATATTAAGCATTCGGGCAACCAAACCTTGGCATTGAAAATGCCTTGGTCAACTGAATGTTGGACAAGTCAAATTGTTGGCTTGACTTCGAGCAACCGAACCAAAATGAACGTAAAGTTCTCGGTCGACTGAATATATTATCCTGACTTTTCCAACCGTCTGGGAGCCCGAACTCCACGGTCACTTTGACCTCGGGTGACCGAACATGCAAGTTTGGAAGACCGAACTTGAGTCAAGGCGACTGAACCTCGGACATGTTGAAAATAGCCTAGTTCCGCAAATCGAACATCCTTTCGGGCACTCGAATATGAAAAACTTGCTTTTTCTCATGTGTCTGTTTGGGCGACTGAACTTGGGGCTAGGTCAACTAAAACTCTCGGGTTGGCCTAATTTTTAATGCTGTTGATTGGGGTTAGGGTTAATTTTATTAAACTCATTTAAAACAATTTTAATAATTCCCTTGATGTCCTTAACTCTTATAATTTGTGTCATATCTATAAATATAAGCTCATTTGCAAAATTAAGATATGATTAGGGATTATGATTTGCAAAATTTCCTCTGAATTTTTGACAGTTATTCCTTCACATTCAAACCCTAATACTCATCCTTTGCTCATCCCTTTGAAAAATCTTATTAAGTGAGAGCATATTGAGATTACCTACATTCCCTATACAAGCTTATACTCTCTTGGTATTGATTGGGTGTTGATTTTCTTGTGAGAGTAAGCCAAAAATTTTCCCCATTGATTTAATCCATAAATTCATTTGTGGGGGAAATTTTGTGAGCTTGTGAATCTTTGCACTATTATTGCAAGACTCTTGAGCTTGTATTGTGTTCTTGGAGAAAACAATTTTTTGACGAGCTTGCTTTGCAAAATCTCTTGTGCTTAGACTTTTGAATATCATTTGGGGAGATTTGATCATACTCTTGAAAATCTTTGAAGCCCTATTTTTTATTAAGATATATATATATATATATATATATATATATATTGTTTCAAAGATCAATTAACAATATACTCTCATTTTTGATTGCTTATTGACATTACATTGAGTGTTATTGCATATATTTTTGCACTGAGCTTATAGTTCTTATCATATTGAGGTGAAATGATTATTGCTTGTGCGTATTGGTACATAATCTGCCTGTTGGAGAAGCACTTATTTTGTACACAATTTGTACTGTGAATTGATTGTATTACAGGCGTGGTCTGAGGAGGCATTGATCTAGCCTGTAAGGATTGGTAGGGCCTTATCCACCTCGTAGGGAGAGTTTGTAAAGGTTGAGGTCAGCCTTGGTAATTTGACCTGATTGTAAATGGTGTTGTTCCACCTGTTAAGTGAGCAATAGTGATAATCCTTGGGCTTGCGAGCTGAGGTAGGGACGTAGGCAGTATTGGCCGAACCCTGATAACATATCATGTGTGTATTTGATATTTCTGCAATTTTTTTTCTGCACTTTCATTTTCAGCACATGTATGTTGTATGCTTGATTCATTATATGTTGTACATGTGTTGATTGGGTTTACGATTATATAGACAGACCCTAGGCTGTGTATTACTGCTGCTGATTTGGATAAACCTAGGAATAAATTTTTAATACCCAATTCACCCCCCTCTTGGGAATACACCAATTCCAACAATTGGTATCAGAGCCTTGTGGCATTGAATTAAACATTTTTCTAAAGATTGAGATAGCTCACTTTGGTGTATCCCCATTCGGTGAGGGACAGTCACCTACTTGCCCTCCATTGTTTTGTGGTGTTAACTACACCCACTGAAAAATTCAAATGAGCATCTTTATAAAATCTATAGACTGGAGGGCTTGGTAGGTGATTGATAAAGGAATTTGTATGCCAGTAGAAAATGATATTAATCTGATGCATGCAAATTCATATGCCATAGATTTATTATACTACACTTTAGATTCTCATATTTTTCTTGAAATTATGGAATGTTAAAATGCGCGGGAGATCTAGGAGAAGCTCAAAAGGAAATATGAAGAATCCCAAGAGAATGAGATCACCACTCAAGAAGTGGTAAATGATAGGACAATTGCATTAACAGACAGAGAGATATATGGTCCTATCTTAACCTTTATAGATGATGCTGTTGCTGAATTCTATGATATATCATATGATGAATCATCTATTGAATTTAATGATAGTTCTTTTGATGATGCATACGATGATTCTCGTGAAAAATATTGTAATGTGTTGTATGATGAATCATCTGGTATTCCTTGTGATAAATCTATTGACAAAGCATGCATTGATTCATATGATAGTTATAAAGATAAATCTTGTATTGAGTCATGTAATAAGTCTAATTATAATGACATGCTCTTTAGCGAAGAACTAGTATGTACTTTATCTAAAATGCATAAGCTTCTAGTTCAGATGTCTAAACAGAAAACAATTTTGAAGAATGAAAATAAGAAGGTGGCAAATCAACTGAAAGAACTAAACAAAAATTATGCCACTCCTGAAAATAAAAAGATTAAGAAAATTTTAAAAATCATCTACTTTGAAGAAGTAATGGATGATTATTCTAGCATAACACCCGAAGCTAAAAATGAAAGGAATAATCATGTTAAATCCTTAGAAATTTAAAAGAAAATTTTTTTCAAAAAGGATTTAGGATTGTCATATCAAACCCACATTCATGCCTCATCATGTAAAAAGAAAAAAAATAGGCAAGATGCCAGAGGTTTAGATAGGAAGATGAAATGGGTAATCATGAAAGCAAACCCTGTTGGACCGAAGGAAGATCGGATTCCAATAGAAATTATATAAATATTTTAATCTTCCATAGGTTCCTAGGTTTAGGGGGTAGTGATTTTTGTAGGCTTGGAAAGTAGTTGGTGCTTAAAATGAAAATTCCTAGTATATGTATTCACTATATAATATTGTTTTACTGAGAACCATTAGAGTTTCACGCCAATGTTCACTGGGTAAAATATAAAAACATTGGCTATAACATGCTAAAGTAAAATCCACTTCCAAATGGACAAGACATTCTTGCTTGGTAAATGATTCCAAATGCTAAATTCATGCTTAAAGATAAAATATCTTAAGTTGAGCAACTGTTGTCCATTAAACAGTAATGAGTTGTAGGGATCCATCCTATTCTATATATCTTTACCCTAATCTCATTAATCAAAATCCAGTCATCACTATAGGTATAAGCACCAATGATAATTTATTCCATATCCACTAGTGCTAATTAACAAGACATTCCTCATAATCAAAATTTAAGGCAACGACTAAGGGATTCTAGTTTCACTATTTAATCAAAACATTCCCTTTGAACTTAAAATATAAAAATCCTCTAATCTTGGTTCACCATCTCCTCCATAGGAACTCCTTGCCAAATCACAATCATATCTGGTAAAGTTCCATTCTCCAAAGAGTATTGATTAAAAAAAAATAAAAAATAAAAAATCATATACTCTTTAATGCTCTTTGCCAAAACAGTTAGGACAATATCTTTAGACTGCTTATTCTGAAAAATGTCTTGCCTATCCTAAACACTCTTTAGTACCCATTAGTGATTCAATTATCAAAGAGTATTTATTCAAACTTCTTTCGTAAGCTCTACTTTCAAGGCAAAACCATTAAAGCTTTATATTCTTTCACTGTGTTGAATGGCTAAATGGGTTGCACTAGGTCTTAATCTTTCAAGGAGAACTATGCACATGAGATTAACATTAGAAGCCATTTGAACCTTTGCCTCTCACACATAATGAAACTCATAACAATAGAGGCATTGTTGGCTTAGTTCACTTATAGAAATATCTATTGACTTTTTGGTCCTCTAAGCCAAAAACATTTAAGGTCAAGATATAATCATTAACAACTCAAAACACTTGGCTAAAAAATTATAAAATTAAGAAAAGACATAAAATGAATAAGTACATTACTCAGGGGGAGCATTTCTCTTTCATGACTATTTATATTAAATGCTCTCACAATCATAGTTTATATGCCTTAATGAATAGCAGCACTATTAGGAACTCAAATCTATCCTCTACTCTCTATTATTTATATTCTTTGATAGATAGATTATATTTTATGAATTGTTGCTTGCTACCTGATTGCATGCTTAATGTAGAGTGCCTCTTGCATGTCGAATGCAACAGATGTGAATTGCATGCTGGTAGTTGATTTTAGGTTGTTGTGTGTTTTGTATGATCTATTTTGATGAAAACAACCAATTATCAAATACATGTTTTATGGGAAAATGTTCGATTTACAAATGGCATGCTGCTGAAATTTCAATAGGATTTTTCCCAACATAAAACCTTGTCCAAAGATGATTATGTTAAAATAGAAGTTAAGACATTTTTGAAAGGATGAGTGAAAACTAATTGAATATTAAATTCTTCCTAACATGATTATCGAATAATTAGACGAGCTCATGTAATGACCTACTTACATACCCATATAATATAAGCAAAATAAATAAAACAGTCAACCCGAACCTGTGGGTAACAGGGACACCTGTCATTTATAGCAGAAACCTAAGCAGTAGTAAATATAAACCACATTCTCAAAACCATAGAATACATAATACCCGTGTTAACTATAATCCATCACGTTCTATATTTATATACAATCTCCAAAATACCCAAAAACACCAAAAATAATTTCCTAGGATCCTACAACGAAAACCATTGATCCTAGCACATCACTTACCCTCCTAGCGGGGTAAATCAATAAACTCAACGGCGGCCACGACCCGCCGGTCCTTCTGGGTTTCCTGAAAATCATTTAATGTTCAGGAGTGAGACACTTCTTAGTAAGGGGAAATAAACTAAATATAGTTGTGTGGCAACATGAATACTTAATGATAGTATAAATATACAATACAATCTTCATACTAGAAAACATTCATCATTTAATAACTGCAAAAACGTATACTTTCATATTTCTAATACATCATACTAATCATAAATGTATGGTATAGCTAATAATACTGAAAACATACCCAGGATGAATAGCTAGTTGATGTCATGTATTACCCCTCATGACGGGTTATGCAGCCCAAAGGCGGGACCCTACAATGGCTGGCAGACCACTGCCGAGTCGAAAATGTCTGTAAGTACGATGGACTTGCCATACCCTAGTCCAGACTGCCAGGTATATGTCTACACTCTACACTGAAATCCACATCAACTATCCATCTACCACCCCCTCGTGGGATGGTTAGCACCAACCTAATCATAGGTATTTGATCTATAAGCTACAATATCGTGCTCTTGAATTGAACTAAACTAACATCCGGGTTCTGATATCATATAGTACATGATAATATAACATTTAACATAAATAAACTGATAGCATTTCTATAATTCATAAATACGACCTCGCGCCGAACATTTCATAAATACGGCCTCGCGCCGAACATCTCATAATACGGCCTCGTGCCGAGCATTTCATACATATCATTTTGAATAATACATCATCATTATCATGTACCTTAAGCTTATACGAGGCATAAAGAACCCGCTGTTCATTGGTGCACTAGAGCACTGTCAGTATTTTCTCGATCTCCTGCATCCAGTTCTTAGCAGCTATAAGATCTGCTCCTCTTAAAAATGCTCAAGGATTCATCTTTGTGAACTTCTCTATCACGCATCCTTGAACTGTAGATGAACCTCCTTGCTCTTTAGAGCTCCAGGTAATCTTAGCCATGACCTACTGAGCTACGCTATGTAAAACAACATCTGAGTCCCCGCCTCCTGCACCAGAAGGCCCTGCTCCATCGTCTCCACTAGCATAGGCGCTACTACCTCCTAGGTCCATCCTGTAATAATAACAAATTATTTTGAATTGCTGAACCTCATAGTGCTATTCTAACTAAAATATCCCATCCCATACCTTATATCACTAATTTAAGGTCTAGTCATACCAAATGGAAATAGAAATTGACAATTGTTTACTATGGTTTTCCTAAAATCGTCACCCCAGGAAAATCATAGAAACCGTCCTGAAATTCCTACTTCCAGACTGCAGAACAAAACCCTAAATTCTCATCCTAGTTCCCCCAACACTATCTCACTGAAATTATGTTGCGTACAAATTTCTATCTCCTCAAAATCCATTCCTATACTCTGGTATTATTTCCACTGTATTCTAGAGTTTACAGAACCTAGAAACCTAGGCTCTAATACCAAACTATAATGACCCAAAAATCTATACCATTTTTTGTATATAAAATAAACTGCAAAATATAACATTATATCACTCCTGTATAATCTGCTATAACAACTTAGGCCCTAAGTGAGCATTGAGGAAACTTGGTTATATTACACACCTATGTAGTGGAAAAAAATAAAACTATCCATCCATATAAACAATACCAGAATTTTAATTACTCATCCCAACCATACACACATATACACACATCACCCCAGTAACGTCTACTAAAAAAATACTATCCCCTGTATACACTTACCCAGCAGATAGGGTAGTGTACTTGCCTTCTCTATCTACGAGCCTAATCTGCTCACCTAATTGGGGTTTTACAAAACAACAGTCAGTAAGAGGAAATATACTATCGCTAGTGTGTGACGATTGAGTTTCATAAAGACTATACGGACAATATCTGAAATTGTAAAAGCTGGTAAATCAATATACAGTATAACTTGCATCTATCATAGTTTAAAGTACAATTGTAGTATCCCTCCCTCTTTATTATTTAAATACCACTATTTTTCAAGTCATGACATTCTCTCCTCCTTATAAAATTTTGCCCTCGAAATTTACTATCCATATAATTCATCATCCCTTAATAGGCAAAATGGTCTACTTATTTTATTACTTACCCTCAGTTATGGTGGAGGAATACTGTGGTTACATTTCAAGTCCAGGGAGATTACATATACCAAAAGAAAATTCCCCCAAAACTAAAATACCAATTACTACTAGAATATTACATGTACCTGCAAAAGAAACATTACATATTTACTCACATTTCTTAATCACCTATGGACTTCTTAGTATAATTGCGGGTATTTCTGTCTGATATGTTCCTTAAGCTCCCAAGAAGCCTTTTTTACTACGTGATTGCTCCATAGAACCTTTACCAGAGGAATCTTCTTATTACGTAGTTCCTGTTCCTTTCTGTCCAGAATTTGCATTGGTACCTCCTCATAGACTAGTGAATCACTGAGCTCCAAATCACCATAGCTGATAATATGAGAAGGATATGGGACGTATTTCCTCAACATGGATACATGGAATACGTCGTGCATTCTGGATAGTATAGGTGGCAAAGCTAGCTTATAGGCCACCGGCCCCACTTTTTCTAAAATCTCAAACGGACCGATAAACCTAGGGCAAAGTTTACCCTTTCTACCAAACCTCGTAACCCTTTTTAATGGATCTATCTTCAAAAATACATGATCACCCACATCGAACTCCAAATTCCCGCAGCAATTGTCAGCATAACTCTTTTGTCGACTTTGAGCTGCACTGATTCTATCTCTGATGAGCCAAACTTTATCATATGCCTGTTGTACCAGCTCTGGCCCCACGACTCGCCGCTCACCCATCTCGTCCCAATATAAAGGAGATCTACATCTACTACCATACAGTGCCTCAAATGGTGCCATACCAATGCTGGCCTGAAAACTATTATTATACGCGAATTCCACCAGCGGCATAAACTGAGTCCAACTACCCCCAAAATCTAATACACATGCTCGGAGCATATCTTCTAGTATCTGTATCATCCTTCAGTCTGCCCATTTGACTGAGGATGGAATGTCGTGCTGAAAGATAGCTGAGACCCTAAAGCTTCCTGCAAACTTCTTTAGAATCGTGATGTGAAACGTGGGTTTCAATCTGACACTATAGATACTGGTACCCCATGAGAACGAACTATCACTTGAACATAAATCTTCGTCAAATGACTGAGAGAATAGCTGATCTTAATAGGGAGAAAATGGGTAGTCTTAGTCAACCGATCTATTATCACCCAGATCGTATTCTGGCCATGCAATGTCTATATGATCCCACTTCCACTCTGGGATAAATAACGGCTGCAACTGTCCCGCTGGCCTCTGGTGCTCAGCTTTTACCTGCTGGCACGTCAAGCATTGGGCTACATACTCAAAAATTTCTCTCTTCATACCACTCCACCAATAAAACTTTCGCAGATCCCTATACATTTTCGCACTTCTAGGATGAAGTGTGTACAAAGATCTGTGAGCCTCCTCCAAAATAGTCTTCCTAATGTTAGTATCAGTAGGAATGCATAATCTAGAATGGAACCGCAAAGCTTCGTCATCTGTAATACTAAATTCCTCCCCCCTGACCACTCTACACTCTGTCCATCACCTCTACTAATTATGGGTCTTCTTTTTAGGCGGCTTTAATTCTTTCCTATAGAGTAGGCTGTACCACTAGGCTAGCGATATATATAAGAAGGATCACTCTTCATTAATTCAATGTCGAGTCTCTCCAGATCCATCATGATCGGATGCTGGATCTCCATAACCGTCAACACTGATTCCCCAGATTTCCTGCTCAATGCATCAACTACCATGTTCGCTTTCCCTAGGTGGTAACTGATAGTACAGTCAAAATATTTAATTAACTCCAACCATCTTCTTTGCCTCACATTCAATTCCTTCTGGGTGAAGAAATACTTTAAACTCTTGTGGTCAAAGAAAATATCACACCGCTCGCCGTACAGGTAATGCCTCCAAATTTTCAATGCGTGTACCACTGCAGCCAATTCAAGATCATGAGTAGGGTAGTTCTTCTCATATTCTTTCAACTGTCTAGATGCATACGCCACCACCCTACCATGATGCATCAATACACAGCGAAGTCCCTTCAAGGACACGTCACTGTAGATAGCATAACCCTCACCCCCAGACGGGATGATTAGTACCGGCGCTATGATTAGTCTTTGCTTCAATTCTCAAAAACTCTACTCACAACTGTCGTCCCATTAAAATCTGGTCTTTTTCCTAGTCAATTGTGTTAGAGGTCCTGATAAAGCTGAGAATCCCTCAATAAAATGACAGTAATATCCAGCTAACCCCAAGAAACTCCTAATCTCCTGGACATTCCTCGGTCTAGCCCAATTCACTACTACATCAATCTTACTGGGATCTACAGAAATTCCATCTCCTGAAATAACATGGCCCAAGAACACAACTTTCTCGAGCCAGAAGTCGCATTTGCTAAACTTTGCATACAACTTCTTCTCCTTGAGCCTATGCAAAACCTGCCTCAAATGTATCTCGTGCTCCTTATAACTCCTCGAATAGACCAGTACATCATCAATAAAAACAATCACAAACTGATCTAAATATGGATGAAAGATCCTATTCATCAAATCCATAAATATCGCAGGAGCATTCGTCAGACCAAATGGCATAACAAGGAACTCGTAATGCCTATATCTGGTTCTAAAAGCCATCTTCGATACATCTTCTGCTCTCACCTTTACCTGATGGTAGCGTGACCTGAGATCGATCTTAGAATACACCTGTGTACCCTGGAGCTGGTCAAACAAATCATCTATACGAGGTAGAGGATACTTGTTCTTGATGGTCACTTTATTAATCTCCCTGTAATCTATGCACATCCTCATAGACCCGTCCTTCTTCTTCACAAACAGCACTGGAGCTCCCCACAGAGATACACTAGGTCATATGAAGCCCTTATCAAGCAAATCTTGCAACTGATCTTTCAGTTCTGTCAACTCTGCTAGCGCCATTTGGTACGGTGCTTTAGAGATCGGTGCTGTAGCTGGAAGTAGATCAATGGGAAAATCTACTTCACGATCAGGTGGCAAACCCAGCAATTTATTTGGAAACACATTAGTAAACTCCTTTACTACTGGCATACTGGTGAGCTTCACTTCATTCCCTGTTGTTTCCTTCACGAAGGCCACGAATCCCTAACAACCACTCAAGAGTTGTCTTCTCGCCTGAACAACTGAAACCATCTGAGGTAGAGATTGCACTCGTGACCCTATGAATTTGAATTCTGGTCTTCCTGGCAGTCTAAAAATTACTTCTCTCGCAGGGTAGTCTATACTGAAAAAATTAGCTGCTAGCCAATCTATGCCGAAAATAATATCAAACCAATGCATTTCTAGCACTACCAAATCAGCAGATAGAATCCTCCCATGAACATTAACTGGACAACCACGAAGCACCCTACTATGTCTCACTGCTGACCCGGTCAGTGTAACTACTAATAATTCAACATCAAATGTCTGTGTTTTAGCCCCACATAATTTAACACATTCCATAGATGCAAACGAATACGTGGCCCCTGAGTCAAATAGTGCAATAAATTTAAATGAAAACATATTAATCGTACCCGTCACCACGTCACCGGCTGCCTCAACATCACCCGGCATCAGAGGAAAGACCTTAGCTGGAGCCATATTCCTCTGCTGGCCTCCACGTGGTTCCTGGTAGCCTCCTCTAGCAGGTCTAAGAGCAGAAGTAGCACCAATTTGAGCCAGACACTCCCTCATCATATGTCTTGGCCCCCACACTAGTAGCGAACACCTTGCCCGACACAACACTCCCACAGGTGTCTCTTCCTGCAAGACGGGCAAGATGGAGATGGCTGCACACCCTAGGACATGATTCTCGGTCTCCTGCCTCCAATATCTGTAGTAGCCACCTCCCTTCCACGAACCATGACCGACTCCCTACTGGGAACCAAAAGGTACAGATCTTTTCTTCTGTCTCTGCTCCTTAGCCTCCAACTGCTCCCCAATCTCTGCTATAGTGGCTCTATCCACCAGCTGAGCAAAATCCTACAACTTCAGTATCGACACATGCCTATAAATTTCTCTCCTTAGATCTCTCTCAAACTGTCATACCTTCTTTGCTTCATTTGGTATAATGTAAGGGGCAAAGCAGGATAACTTAATAAACCTCACCGCGTACTGCTGTACGGTCTACTGTCCCTGCTTCAGATTCAGGATCTTCTTAAACTCCACTTCCCTAGAGGAGACTGGAAAATACCTCTCGAAGAATGTCTCCTTAAACCGATCCCATGCCATCTCCACAGGTACTGTCCTCTGCTGTTCCAAAAGTTTCACCACCAACCACCATCTCTCGGCCTCCCCAGTTAGTCTATAGGTAGCAAATAGCACCCGCTGCTTCTCTGAACACTACAGCCCCGCAAATATTTTCTTTATCTTA
This sequence comes from Malania oleifera, assembly GCF_029873635.1. Lineage (NCBI taxonomy): Eukaryota > Viridiplantae > Streptophyta > Magnoliopsida > Santalales > Ximeniaceae > Malania > Malania oleifera. The sequence goes on along the minus strand of NC_080424.1, from coordinate 47,685,953 downwards.
TGCACCCAATTTTCAGCGACTGCAGGATCTGTTCCCCCACAGAAAGCCGAAGGATTCATCTTTATGAATTTCTCTATCGAGCTACCGTGGCCTGCCAATGGACCACCCTATTCCCCCGAATTCCTAGCTATTTCTGTCATAACCTGCTGTGCCACGCTGCATAAGATGGCATCCGAATCACTACCTGTAGCACCTGAGGGTCCAGCACCCTTATTCCCACTGGCATGGGCACTATTGCCACCAGGGTCCATCCTAAAAAACAAATAACTTAACTTAGAACCCCTTCTCTATACATATCATCCAACTCATATAATATATTCTTCTAATTAATTCATCTCTCCTGATCTTAATTCAAGGTTTAGTCCTACAACCTAGATACCCAACCCGATGATAGTTTACCATGACTTTCCTGAAATCATCACCCTAGGAAAATCACACAAACCACCATGGAAGTCCTGCATCTAGACTACAAAACAGACCTCAAATCCTCTTATCCTATACTCTGGTATTATTACTATTGCACTCTAGAGTCTACAGAACCTAGTATCCTAGGCTCTAATACCAAACTAAAATGACCTGCTTATATACCCGTATAATATAAGTAAAATAAATAAAACAGTCAACCCGAACCCGTGGGTATAGGGGACACCTGTTATTCACAGCAAAAACTTAAGCAGCAGTAAATATAAATCACATTCTCAATACCATAGAATACATAATACCAGGGTTAACTATAATCCATCACGTTTTGTATTTATATACAATCTCCAAAATACCCAAAAACACCAAAAAAGTATTTCCTAGGATCCTACAACAAAAACCATTGATCCTAGCACATCACTTACCCTCCTAACGGGGTAACTCAATAAACTCAATGGTGGCCACGACCCACCGGTCCTTCTAGGTTTCCTGAAAATCATTTAATGTTCAGGGGTGAGACACTTCTCAGTAAGGGAAAATAAACTAAATACAGTTGTGTGGCAACATGAATACTTGATGATAATATAAATATACAGTAGAATCTTCATACCAGAAAACATTCATCATTTAATAACGTATACTTTCATATTTCTAATACATCATACTAATCATAACTGTCTGGTATAGCTAATAATACTGAAAATATACACAGTATGAATAGCTAGCTAATGTCATGTATTACCCCCCATGATAGGTTGTGCAACTCGAAGGCGGGACCCGACAATGGCCGGCCGACCACTGCCGATTCAAAAATGTTTGTAAGTACGATGGGCCCACCACACCCTAGTCTGGACTGCCAGGTGGACGTCTACACTCTACACTGAAAGCCACATCGACTATCCATCTCCTACCCCCTCGTGGGGTGGTTAGCACCAATCTGATCATAGGTATTTGATCTATAAGCTACGGTATTGTGTTCCTGAATTGAACTAAACTAACATTCGGGTTCTGATATCATATAATACATGATAATATAACATTTAACATAAATAGATTGATAGCATTTCTATAATTCATAAATACGGCCTCGCGCCAAACATTTCATAAATATGGTCTCGCCCCGAACATCTCATAATATGGTATTGTGCCGAACATTTCATACATATCATTTTGAATAATACATCATTATCATGTACCTTAAAATCAAAATGTATTGCATTCTTTCATAATCTCTGAAAAACGTACTTCATTCATAACGGTGTCATATCATAATACTTTTCACGTAAAGTAATATTCATGCCACACATTTGTTGTATAAAATCATACATTGTATTCTGAAATCATAATTTCTGGAATCTCATACATATATATACATTTGAACATATAGCAGTATTTTCCCCAATGTGCATTTCCTTCATAATATACAGATATAATACATGCTTTCCTGAAAATAAATTTACTGATAAATAGTAATAATTTATATGAAAAATAACTACTTTAGTTTATTCCCCTACTTGACGCTGAAAGAAACCCCCTAAAATTTTCGGTCTTGCACTCGCAGGGTTCCTCGTTCAACTCCCTGAAATCAATAACTCGCAGAACTAAACTTCGGTATTTTCGTGTGAATATCATTTCCTATAACTATAGTAAGACCAAATTTGGCATAAAAAGTCTTCCCTTAACTCAGGGATGAATTTCAACTTGCTTCCACCAACGATCCGCTCCAACAAATTTGGAGAGAACTTTCCCAGGAGCGTCGTGGTGGCCTCAGATCGTCGATCTCGCGAACGACAGAGCCGAAATCAAAGAGAGAGGTGAGAGAAACTGAAGGGAGAGAGAGAGGGAGTGATTTTTCTTAATTTCTGCGTTTAAATCTGGGTTTTGGGTTATTTTAGGGCTGGATTCGTCGACAAGACACGTCACCTCATCAACGAGTCCTATAGTAAGTTCGTTGATGAACCTGCACCTTCATCGATGAATTTCAGATTTCCCCAAAGTCCTCTCTCAGTATCTTCTTGTTGACAAAATTTGTCTTTGTCGATAAGGCCGTCTTATACCCTCGTCGACGAATCCCCTATGTTCGTCGACGAGGACCTGATAAATTTCCTCAGTTATTACTCCCAAAATGTAATGTCATCGACGAAGTTTGGTGCCTCCTTCTGTTTTTGTTTCCATTTCCCCCCCTCTTTATTATTTAGATACCATTATTTTTTGAGTCATTATAGCTCAGCTTCATCCCTAGAAAAGAGCATAATGGACTCATATGTATCATGTTGTGCTTCTTGAATATTGAGGCCCCTTTGGAAAATCGAAACATTATATTCAGCTTTTAAAGCTATACAATTATATATGGATCGTTCTTGATTGTGAACACAAAATCATGTCTTAATATATCTTTTCTGATGCATGTGTAATCCATAGGGATAGCTATACTAGTTGTATAAAAGAGAAAATTAATCTTACCAGTATATTTATTTTAAAATATTTAAAATGATGGCTTATACTACTAGCATAATGAAATTAGTCTTTAATTGGTATAAGCAGTTTATTGCATCTAAGCTAGGATTCCAATCGAAAGAGGGAGTATCTAGAATTAAATCACTACCCTGTTATGCTCACCAATATCTTTTAGCCTAGATCCGTTTTGAATCAAGTGTGGCATGTGCTTCAATGTAATGTTCTTATTGAAAATCATAAATTGAAACGTGTTGGTTTGCCACAGCCATTTGATTTGCCATATTATCTTGCATGTGATTGATAAATTTTTAGGATCTATATGGTTGTCCGCTCTGGTTATATTTTAGTATGTGCTTAATTGATAAATGATTACGCGAGAAAACTGCGTAATTGGACGTTTAACCCGGGTTTTACAGTTTATATTTTTAATTAAATATCCAAAATTATCCAATATTTTAATAAAGTGCCAAAATCATCATTCTTGAACTTTATTGCACTATTTATGAAGTTTTGGTAATTTTTTGTCGCAGGAAAATTCCCGGGAACCAAAACCGACACTTGTTCGTATTTCATGCATAACTTTTCCATCTGAACTCAGATCGAGATGACTCAAATTTCTAGAGAAAGAGGAAAGGATTATCTACAACTTTTGTGTTTTGAGTTTTGTGAGATATGAGCTCTAGAAGAGTAAAATTTGTGATGAATAGAGAATGAAAAAAATGGAAAAAATATAATAATACGGGTCAACCCTTTCCGAACGGGTCGGGTCGTGGCTTCAAGGATCCTAGGGCACCCAATTTCCCATTTTTATTCCTCTACTTCTTCCCTCTGTATAGGCAGCCCATGAGGGCTCCCCCTCTCCCTTCTCTTCTTCCTTTCTCTTCTTTCTTTTATTTCTTTCATGTTTTTGTTCTTCTTCTTTTTCAATCTTTCCTTCTCTTTGCATCTCAGTTATTTCTTTCCTTCACCTTATCTTCCTCTACTTTTCTTCTTTCTCTAACCTCTCTGTTTTTCAGCCTCTCTCTCACTCAGCTTCCTCTTCCCTCTGCAACTCCCCGCAACAACCACCAATCCTCTAGCTCCGGCCACCCTGCAACAGAGCACAACCACGGCGCACAGCCCCTCTGCAACTCCACTGCCCAGCCAGCACCTTGGGCCAGCCCCTGTTCCTCTAGTCCCTGTTTCTCCAGCACAGGCAGTCCCCACGAGCACTAGTGCTACCAACTAGCCACCTGGAACAGCAGCAGTGCTGTGGAGGACCAACACCAACAGCCCTAGCCATACCAACACAGCCCGAGCAGCCACCACCCATGCTCCTCCAAACACAGTAGCTTCTCTCTCTCTCTCTCTCCTTTTCTTTTCTCTTCTTTTCTGTTTTTTTTTTTTGTTGCAATGAATGATGTGTCTTTTTATTTGTTTAAGTTTATTTGAAATTTGGGATTTGAGTATTTGTTAAGGGACTTTAATTTTTTTTATTGAAGTTTAATTTTTTTATTTACTCTTATTGTTCTTAATTAAAGTTAGTATTAGGTCTAAATCATTTAAATTAGTCCTTTTTTATTTATCTTCACTTAATTTAAATTTGATTTTGTTTCTTAAAAAAAATAAAAAAATAAAATAAATAAAATAAAATACGAAAAGAAAAAAAAAGAGGAAGTGTTTTGTTTTTAACAAAATTAGAATAGTCATCTTTTCAAGATTTTATTTTTGTTCCTAAAGCTCGGTTTAGTTAGGGTCCATTTTATTAAACTTCATATTTTTATCGTGCTCCGTTATTGTTTGAGTGTTAAATTCTCGTTGAGTCCGTGTTTGTGTTCAAATTGTGATTCTTGATTTAATTCCGTAATTTTGTTAAAGGTTTGGTTTTTAGTGTGTGCTTTGAATCTGATTAAGTTTCCATTGGGTGTTTTTAATTTCATGTTCTAGGTTACCATCTTTAATTAGCATGCGTTTCGATGTTTCCTTGAGTAGATTAGGGTTTCCATTAGTGTTCTTTAGTTCAATGCATGTTAGTTTTAGGACTTTAAATTACGTGTCATTTAATTTGTCAGAAGAAAAATTGAATAACTCTGAAAAACCCCGAATCTGAACTGAGTTCAGTACATTTTTATTTTCGATTGGGAGACGTGAAATTGAGATTAAAACGCATTCCTTGAGGAGACGATCTAGCCTTTGGTTTTTAATATTACACGACGTAACTCCTATACTTGGGATAGCTTTCAAGTTGCTCATTTTTTGAGTGAGTCAATAAACCAGAATAATGTTTGCTTGCTTGCATGATCTTTAAAATTTTTTTTGGCAAGCACCCCCAATATCTTTTGATAAATCTCTAAGGGGGAATTTTTTTTTCTAGCAAGAAATTCTTTCAAAACAAAAATCCTTTATGTCTTGACTTATTAATATTCATATATATATATATACACACACTTTTGAAATGCATAACTGGCTCAGTGACTACACATGGAAATGCATGCGAACTAGTTAGACTGTGTCTGTACTCAAACCAACTATTTTCTATCATATGTCGTGTGCTTTAAACTCAATCTTTCACGGTATGTATATATTTATGGTCTAACCTTGTTTACCGTGCCATTTCAATTCTTAATAACCAGTTGTACTATTTGTGTGCTCAATTGCCATTCTTTTAAAAAATATTTATATTTTTTATATGCCCAAAACTCTTTTAAATAAGGGATGTTCTCTTAAACTAATATTTTTTTTTTCAAAATGCTCAAATTGTTTTACTTAGCTTAACCCTTTTTTCTGATGCCAAAAAGGGGAGAAATACACTTGCAAAAATTGGTATGCATATTCTAAGGGGGTATTTGGCTTTACCCATTTTTGCATTTGTATTTGTCATCATAAAAAATGTGGAGATTGTTGACTTTTTGAGTCCTATCTCATTTTTGATAATGACAAATACAACATATTTAATATTTGTCGAGTTTGTGTGCAAGATCAAATTGGCAAAATCATATGGCGGAACACAGTGACTTGAAGACAAAGAAGACCCAAAGTATCCAAAATCTTTGTAATTCATATTCAATTCATTGGGTCTGTAATAATTAATTGTTGGTATGTGATAATCTGCATATCATGCATGTAGGAACTTATAAGCTTAAAGGCCTTAGAAAGACCATCGGACCTTGCACAAATACTTAGAATATTTCCCTACTTTCAAATATGCAATTAAGGGAACTAATATTACTTAGGTCCTAAAATATTAAGCATTCGGGTGACCGAACCTTGGTGTTGAAAACGCTTCGATCGACCGAATGTTGGACAAAGTCAAAATTTTGACTTGATTTCAGGCAACTGAACCAAAATGAACGTAATGTTCTTGGTCGACCAAATATATTATCCTGACTTTTCCAACGGTTCAAGCGCCCAAACTCCACGGTCATTTTGACCTCGAGCCGCCAAACATGCAAGTTCGGCATACCGAACTTGAATTCGGGTGACCGAACCTCGGACATTTTGAAAATTGCCTAGTTTAGCAAATCGAACATCCTTTTGGGCACTCGAACATGAAAAACTTTCTTTTTCTCATGTGTCTATTCAGGGCAACCAAATCTAGGGCTTGGCCGACCGAAACTCTCGGGTTGGCCTAATTTTTGTCGATGTTAATTGGGGTTAATTTGATTAAACTCATTTAAAACAATTTTAATAATTCCATTGATGTCCCCAACTGTTATAATTTGTCATATCTATAAATATAAGCTTATTTGTAAAATTAAGATATGATTAGGCATATTGAGATTACCTACATTCCCTATACAAGCTTATACTCTCTTGGTTTTGATTGAGTGTTGATTTTCTTGTGAGAGTAAGCCAAAATTTTCCCCTATTGATTTAATCCTTAAATTCATTTGTGGGGGAAATTTTGTGAGCTTGTGAGTCTTTGCACTATTATTGCAAGACTCTTGAGCTTGTATTGTGTTCTTGGAGAAAACAATTTTTTGATAAGCTTGCTTTGCAAAATCTCTTGGGCTTATACTTTTGAATATCATTTTGAGAGATTTGATCATACTTTTGAAAATCTTTGAAGCCCTATTTGTGATTAAGATTATATATATTGTTTCAAAGATCGATTAACAATACACTCTCATTCTTGATTGCTTTTTGACATTACATTGAGTGTTATTGCACATATTTTTGCACTGAGTTTATAGTTCTTATCATATTGAGGGGCACTGATTATTGTTTGTGCGTATTGGTACATAATCTGCTTGTTGGAGAAGCACTTGTCTTGTACACAATTTGTATTGTGAATTGATTGTATTCCAGACGTGGCCTAATGAGGCATTGATCTAATCCATAAGGATCGATAGGGCCTTCTCCGCCCCATAAGGAGAGTTTGTAAAGGTTGAGGTTAGCCCTTATTGTAATAACCCCAAAAATGTAGAATAATAATAATGGTCATCAAAACAAAAGTGTTTCTCTGTTAGCATCCTTGATTCTATGTTTGATGACTAAGAAAGACCTTGTCTAAGCGAGTGCTCAGAGACTATTGCGGCTCAGTCGCTCCCTGGAGGTCGACCTGGTCAAAATGGAATTTCATAGAATAAATAGGATAGACACCGTTTGTATATGTAAATAAGTACATATACATAAAATAATGTTTTGACTGACATAATTTGTAAAAATATATAATAATAATAATAATAATTATATAGGTATCCTATGCGGGGCCCACTTGAGTCGTGAAGCCGTGTGGGGTCTACAAGAGTCTCGAAATTGTGTAGGATCCATAAGACCATGTGAGGACTATTGGAGTTACGTATGACCCACTTGGGTCTCAAAGTTGTGTGGGACCCACAAGACCATGTGGGCCCATATGAGTTTTCGAAAGTTGAACTTAATTTGTTTTCATTATGTATATATATATATATTTTAAAACATAGTTTAGAAATAATAACAATGATAATAATAATGATTTCAAAAAACAAAGATTAATTAATTAAATGGGAGTGTCGGCAAGCACTCCCATTTTCCTCACATGTACCCCCATCCCTGTCCCATACCTCCCATCCCAAGATCATCCCACGCCCATTAATTTATTTTAAAAAAATTATAATTTCACCTTTCTCCTCATACTTTTACAAATTCCATTTTCTTCCCCAAAATTTTCATATAAATAGGAGGCTCTCAACCTTCATTTTTCACAAAAAAATTTCTAAAGGAAGAGAAGGATTAGTGAGTGAAAGAATTAGCGGTGGAGGGAAAATTTTTGCTATAACTAAAATTCTCACTTACCCATTCTTTCCGATCTCATTTTTTAGAGATATTCGTTGTGATTATATCAAAAGGTTAAGTAAGAGGTAAGTAAATTTGATTATGTTAGAATTTTTATTTAAAATTTATACCCGAATTTATTTGTAAGTAAATTTGATTATGTTACTTTTTTAGTTAAAATTTATACCCAATTTTATTTGTAAGTAAATTTTGATTGTTAGCTAGTTTCATAAAATTCTCCTGAGTTTATTTTTATACATATTTAATTATACCAGTTTTATCTTTAATATACTTGCATTTATTTTTGAGTTAAGAAATGTTCTAAACCCCTCGAGTATTTTACAACATTAATTTATATTTAAAAAAAATATTTTTAGCACAAAAATCGTGTGACATGAGTTTATTTATACGTTACATATTTTATGAAAATATGAGTAAAGATGACATGAGTTTATTTTTACGTTACATATTTCACGAAAATATGAATAAAACTGAGATTTTCATGATATTATTTTAATTGTATAAATTATATAATAAAATGATTTCAAAACCCTTTATGACTCAAACGATACATAAATTACAAATGTTTGGTATCGTAGCTTAAAGTTTAAACGGATCAAAGTGCACCCACACTGTTTATTGAGTGGTTTTATATGGTAATGGATTTCTCATGAGTGCACACCTGGGTCAGACTAGGGTTTAATAGGGAAAATCTCACTTTAAGATTATGTACGTTGATTTAGTTTGGCTAGTCAGCCAGTTAAGTCCAGTCTTCGGACCGCACAACCCAGTCATGGGGATAAACATGACTTATGGCTAACATACCTAAGGGTGATTTTTACAATATAAAATATACATATTTACTTACGTGTATAGAGTTATTGATGATTTGAAGGAAAAGTATATGTTTATATGAACATTGTCATTATTTTGCCTAAATGATAATCTAAAGAAAATGTATAAGGAAAAGTATATATATATATATATATATATATATATATATATATATATGTATATAATTAAATATTTTAGTTACAGTTTTAAAGTTAAAAGTTTAATTTAACAGTTACAGTATATGATTATTAAATTTTTTTGTTGTAGTTGATGGTAAAAGTTTAATGCATAAATTTTTTAAATTTACATTTATTTTAAAAGAAGTTTGAAGTTATAGTATTAAATATTATTTTACGAAATTATAAAAGCCCATTTTTGCCACACACTAATAATAATCTTATTTACTTACTGAGCGTCATCTCACCCCAATCATATTTTACATTTCAGATAACTCTAAAGAGCATATCGAAAATTAAGCATAGCAAGCAAGCGGGTGGGAATAGAAAAAGAAAAGTTTGATTAAAAATATTAGGTTGATGTCAGATGATTATGTTTGTGTAATTTTTCTTATTTTGGAATAAATGATTGTAATACGATTAATTAGTGTTATGGTTTAATAATAATCGAATTTATTTACTTTCGCTGTAAATCAATGGTAAAAAGTTAACATCTCATATCCTTCGGGGATTGGGGTGTTACATTTGGTATTAGAGAAATAGGTTATAGGTTCTGTAGACTTTGGAAAATAATTTTACCAGAGAATAGACATAAACCATGATGTGGGTAAGATCGGATAAACTAAGATGTTTTTCTTTTGCCTATAACCTTGATTAAACTTTAAAGATAAGGTTATGATTTTTAAATCACTCTTGTCCTTTCCCTTAGAATGGACCCGAAGAACAACAATGTGAGTGTTGAAGGAAACAAGAATAATATGGGGACTTGCAATGGAGAAGACATCAATGCTACTACGGTGTTGTGTGATATGGCACAAGTCATGGCAAAATTTCTATGGAACTCCAAGTAACGGAATGGTCCACCAACCCATGAAGGTTGTACGATTGAATAGTTCAATCAAATGCACCCTATGACTTTTAAGGAAAAAACTGATCCAATTGCTGCAAAAGATTGGATGCAAGAAATGGAAAAAATACTACGAGTCCTTCGTTGCACGGATGAACAAAAGGTGCCATATTCTGCCTATAAAATGATCGGTAAGGCCAAACACTGGTGGAACTTGAAAAAGTTACCCCTAGAGGAAGGACCAAATCCAATAATCCTTATGTAGGAGCGTTTAAGGAAGTCTTCTTTAAATGATTTTTCCCCAAAACCACTGGAGATGCTAAAGCCAAGGAGTTTTCGGACTAACCAATGCTCTTACTGCATTTATGGGCCTTATGAATAGGGTCTTTCATGAATATTTAGATCAATTTGTGGTGGTCTTCATTGATGATATTTTGATTTATTCAAAAATTCCCGAGGAACATGAGAATCATTTGAGGCTAGTACTCAAAGTACTTAGAGAAAATAAACTCTATGCCAAACTTAAGAAATGTGAATTTTGGCTAGAAAGAGTTGCATTCTTAGGACACGTGATATGTAAGGATGGTATTTCTATGGACCCAAGTAAAATAGAGGCAGTAGTGGATTGGGCGAGACCGAAGAATATTCATGAGATCAGGAGTTTCTTAGGCCTGGCAGGATATTCTCTCCGATTTGTGGAAGGGTTTTCTAAAATATCTAGTCCTTTGATGAGGTTGACAAGCAAGAATGTGAAGTATAAGTGGACTGATGAATGTGAGCAAAACCTTCAAGAATTAAAGCAATGACTCATCATTGCCCGGTGCTGACAATCCTATCAGGAGAAGATGGTTTTGTGATTTACAGTGATGCATCTCGGAAAGGGCTCGAGTGTGTATTAATGCAACAGGGGAAGGTCATTGCATATGCTTCTCGACAACTCAAGTAGTACGAGAAGAATTATCCTGCACACGATTTGGAACTGGCAGCTGTGGTATTCGCACTTAAGATATGGAGACACTATCTGTATGATGAAAGGTGTGAGATTTTCATAGACCATAAAAGTCTCAAGTACTTCTTCATACAAAAGGAATTAAACATGAGATAGAGAAGATTGCTAGAACTAATCAAAGATTATGATTGCACCATCAACTAGCAGATGCATTAAGTCGAAAGTCATTGAATGCATCAGTATCAGCAATGGTGACCCAACATCAAATCATAATGGACCTGGAAAGATTTAGTGTGGAAATAGCTGATAGAAATCATCAATCTCTCATTGCTAATCTGGTAATCCAACAGAAATTACTAGAAAAGATTAAGGCTACATAGATGGAAGATGCAGAGCTAGTGAAGATTATGGGTAAGGTACAGAGTGGACTAAAAGTGGACTTTAACATCTCTAACGATGGAGTTTTGAGATTCCAAGCCAGATTGTGCGTGCCCAATGACAAAGATATCAAAAGAACAATCTTGGAAGAAGCTCATCGATCTCTTTATACAGTGCATCCAGGAAGCACGAAAATGTATCGGGACTTGAGAGAGTCTTTTTGGTGAAATAAAATGAAAAGGGAGATTGCATAATTTGTGGAACAGTGCCTTACTTGTTAGAAAGTAAAGGCTGAACATCAGAGACCAACAGGACCATTGCAACTACTTTACATTTTCGAGTGGAAATGGGATCATATCTCCATGGATTTTGTAATCGGGTTACCTCCAGCACTCCATGGACAAGATGCCATCTGGGTGGTTGTTGATCATCTAACAGAGATGATGAGTATCAACAAGTACCATTAAATGATAAGAATTGACAAGCACCATTAAATGATCCATTGTATGTTCCAGTTGGGCCTATCACTAGAGAGAGATCCAAGAAAAGATCAAAGAAGCACTTCATGGGATGATTCAAGATATTTGGGCTTATTAAAAAATGGGGCACTCCAAGCTTGGCTCAAAGAAAGATGAAAGCTTAGTAAACTTAATCCAAGTTTCTGATAGAGTGCTTAAATGCTATAATCTCCTCAATAATGGCGTGCTATTCAAATATGGGATTTGACTCTTTGACTTCTGTGTTATATTTAATTTATAATCTTGTAAGAAGTCTTAGTAAATTGTTGCGAGTTCTTGGGTCTCCCTTTAACTTTTGTGTTATATTTAATTTATAATCTTGCTAGAAGTCTTAGTAAGTTTTTGAGAGTTGTTAAGAGTGGTTGGAAGTGTTTAATGCTTTGTCTCCCAGGCTATTCTTATAAATAGCCTTCCCATTGTAAGAACAAATATCATGGAATAGAACACTAAATAAAAATATGAGATTTTGTTGCATTTGTTGGTTCTTCAAAGAACTTGAGAACTTATCAAGGATTCTTCCTTGTGGCGTTCAAACTTTATACCTTCGGTTTGTGATTTAATTATAATCATTGGGTCGAGGTTTGTTACTTTATACCTTCAGTTCGTGATTTAATTATAATCATTGGGTCAAGGTAAACTACATAAACCTTCAGTTCACGTTTCATTTATAAATGTTGGATCGAGGTTTTCTATCCAAAATATGAATTGTAGCTTTCTTGGGCAAGTATTCCAATATTGGTTGTTAAGTTTCAACGTGTATCAGTTGAGGTTCACATCATTTGGTAAGTATTCCAATATTGGTTGTTGGGTTTCAACGCACTTCGATTGGGATTCGCATCAAAAGATCATTCACTTTATTCTGGTTAAAGTTAACTACTCTATGACCAAGCTTGCAAAGTTGTATGTTTAAGAGATAGTTAGACTATATGGCGTGCCCGTGTCTATTGTATCATATCGAGATCCATGATTTATATCACAATACTGGAAGAGTTTGCAAAGAGCCTTGGGATCCCGACTTACTTTCAGCACGACATTTCTTCCTCAAACTGATGGACAATCGGAGAGAACCATTTATATATTAGAGGATATGTTAAGAGCTAGTGTACTAGATTTCAAAGGAAGTTGGATTCAGTATCTGTCATTAGTTGAGTTCACTTATAACAACAGTTATCAATCCAGCATAGAGATGGCACCGTATGAAGTGTTATATGGTCGAAAGTGCTGATCCCCATTATATTGGGATGAGGTTGGTGAACAATGACTTTTAGGTCTCGATATAATACAAAGGACCTCTAAGAAAATTATGCTCATTCGGGACAAAATAAAATCGCTCAAAGTTGGCAAAGGAGCTATTCGGATACACATCGACATGAGTTAAAGTTTGAAGTGGGGGATAATATATCTTTAAAAGTCGCTCCAATGAAAAGAATCATGAGGTTTGGGAAAAAGGGAAAACTAAGCCCTAGGTATATTGGACCATTTGAGGTATTGGAGAAGATTGGTCCAGTCACTTACAAAATTTTCATACCTCTTGCATTGTCTAGAATTCATGATGTATTCCATGTCTCAATGTTAAAGAAGTACATTCTAGACCCTTCTCATATGATAAGCTATGAGTCGTTAAAAGTTAGTGATACTCTATCATATGAAGAAGTACCAATCCAGATTTTAGACAAAAAAGATCAGGAATTACGCACAAAGAAGATTCCATTGGTAAAAGTGCTCTGGCGCAGCCATGACAGTGAGGAAGCATCATGGGAACTAGAAGCAAAAATACACCATAAATACCCACATCTTTTCAACGATAGTAGGATCGTATAAAAGCATAACATTATACAAGGGACTCATTTTAATTTTAGTAAATTTTGAGGATGAAATTTTTATAAGGAGGGGAGGATGTAATAACCCCAAAAATATAGAATAATAATAATGGTCATCAAAACAAAAGTATTTCTATGTTAGGATCCTTGATTCCATGTTTGATACCTAAGAAAGACCTTGTCTAAGCAAGTGCTCAGAGACCATTGCGGTTCAGTCGCTCCCTAAAGGTCGACCTGGTCAAAATGGAATTTCATAGGATAACCAGGGCAGACACCGCTTGTACTTGTAAATAAGTACATATACATAAATAATGTTTTGAATGATATAATTTGTAGAAATATATGATAAAATAATAATAATAATAATAATAATAATAATAATAATAATAATAATAACAATATAGGTATCCTATGCGAGGCCCATATGACTGTGTGGGGCCTATACGAGTCATGAAGTCGTGTAGAGTTCACATGAGTCTCGAAGTTGTGTAGGGTTCATGAGATCATGTGAGGACTATTGGAGTTATGGAGAACCTACTTGGGTCTCGAAGTTGTGTGAGGCCCACACGACCATGTGGAGCCTATATGAGTTTTTGAAAGTCGAAATTAATTCGTTTTCAATATACACACACACACACACACACACACACAAAGATAGCTTAAAAATAATAACAATCATAAAAATAATGATTTAAAAAAATGATTAATTAATTAATTAACTAATTAATTAAGTAAATTAATTAAATAGGAGTGTCGGCAAGCACTCCCATTTTCCCCACATGTACCCACATTCTCATCGCATACCTTCCATCCCTAGTCCATCCCATGTCCATTCTTTTATTTTTTTAAAAAATTATAATTTCACCCCTCTCCCAACACTTTTACAAATTCCATTTTTTTCCCTAAAATTTTCCTATAAATAGGAAGCTCTCAATCTTCATTTTTTACAAAAAAATTCCAAAAGAAGAGAAGGATTAGTGAGTGAAAAAATTAGTGGTGGAGAGAGAATTTTTGTTATAATTAAAATTCTCACTCACCCACTCTTTTCGATCTCATTTTTTAGAGATATTCGTTGTGATCGTATCACAAAGTTAAATAAGAGGTACGTAAATTTGATTATATTAAAATTTTTATTTAAAAATTTTATTCGAGTTTATTTGTAAGTAAATTTGATTATGTTAGATTTTTATTTAAAATTTATACCCGAGTTTATTTTTAAATAAATTTTGATTATGTTAGTTACTTTCATAAAATTCTCCTGAATTTATTTTTACACATATTTAATTATACCAATTTTATCTTTAATATGCTTGTATTTATTTTTGAGTTAAGAAATGTTCTAAACCCCTCGGGTATTTTACAGTATTAATTTCTATTTAAGAAAATATTTTTAACACAAAAATTGTGTGGCATGAGTTTATTTATACGTTGCATATTTTATGAAAATATGAGTAAAGATTAAATGAGTTTATTTTTACATTGAGTATTTCACGAAAATGTGAATAAAAATGAGATTTCATGATATTATTTTAATTGTATAAATTATATAATAAGATACTTTCAAAACCCCTTATGACTCAGACAATACAGAAATTACGAATGCTCGGTACCGCAACATAAAGTTCAAACGGATCAGAGTGTACCCACACTATTTACAGAGTGGTTTATATGATAGTAGATTTCTCCTGAGTGCACACTTGGGTCAAACTAGGGTTTAATAGGGAAAATCTCACTTAATAATTATGTATGTTGATTAATTTGGTTGGCCAGCCAGCTAAGTTCAGTTTTCGTACGACACAACCTAGTCATGAGGGAAAACATTACTTACGACTAACAGGTCTAAGGGTGATTTTTACAATATAAGTATATACATATTTAATTACGTGCATAGAGTTATTGATGATTTGAAAGGAATATATGTTTATATGAACTTGACCATTCTTGTGCCTAAATGATAATCTAAAGGAAAATATATAATTAAATATTCTAGTTACAGTTTTAAAAGTTTAATTTAACAGTTACAGTATATGATTATTAAATTTTATTGTTGTAGTTGATGGTAAAAGTTTTTATGCAATTTTTTTTTTAAATTTACATTTATTTTAAAAGCAGTTTTGAAGTTATAGTATAAAATATTATTTTACGAAATTATAAATGTTCATTTTGGCCACACACTAATAATAATCTTATTTACTTATTGAGCGTCCTCTCATCCCAATCATATTTTAAATTTCAGATAACTCTAAAGGGCATATCGGAAATCAAGCATAGCAAGCTTGTGGGTGGGAATAAAAAAAGAAAAGTTTGATTAAAAATATTAGTATGATGCCAGATGATTATGTTTGTGTAATTTTTCTTATTTTGGAATAAATGATTGTAATATGGTTAATTAGCGTTCTGGTTTAATAATAATCGATTTTATTTACTACCGCTGTAAATCAATGGTCAAAAGTAAATATCCCAGATCCTTCGGGGTTTAGGGTATTATGCTAGTAATTTGACTTGATTATAAATGGTGCCGCTCTACCTGTTAAGTGAACAATAGTAATAATCCTTGGACTTGCGAGTAGAGGCGGGGACATAGGCAATATTGGCCGAACCCTGATAACATATCGTGCATGTACTTTTTATTTCCGTAATTTATTTTCTACACTTTCATTTTCAGCACATGTTTGTTGTATGCTTGATTCATTATATGTTGTACATGTGTTGATTGGGTTTACGATTATATAGACAAACCCTAGGTTGTGCATTACTGTTGCTGATTTGGATAAACTTAGGAATAAATTTTTAATACCCAATTCACCCCCCTCTTGAAAATACACCAATTCCAACATGACTTTTCCTACTGCCCTCAGCAAACCGAACTTAAAGTTCAAAAATGCCTCGGCAAACCAAAGCCCATGATTCGGCAAACCAAACTTGAGGATGGGTGACTGAACCTCGAAGGTTTGGATTCGCCTTGCTCGGTTGATCGACCACTGCCCATGGCAAAATGAGACGACCGACCTATTGTACTGGGCAACCGAACCTCTTAGGTTGCCAATTTTTTACCGAGGTAATTAGGGTAAAAACATAATTAAACAATTTTAAAAATTCTTAATCTATCCCCAACAGTCATATTTTGTTGAAAATCTATAAATACCCGTTTTATAACTTAGATTAGTAACTTTGATTATCCAATTTTTCTCTCTAATTTTATCCTAATAAAAGTTCCCCTAAAACACATTTTTATTGCAAAACTCTTTTATTGGGGCAAATCTTTTACACTTTCCAACTCTTTTCATTATTCTTTGAAAACCATCTTTACAAGAGAGTAATTTTTATAA
The DNA here is from genome assembly GCF_029873635.1 of Malania oleifera. NCBI lineage: Eukaryota > Viridiplantae > Streptophyta > Magnoliopsida > Santalales > Ximeniaceae > Malania > Malania oleifera. Next base: position 47,668,990 of record NC_080424.1, on the reverse strand, counting down.
GTATTTTGTTTTTCATTCAAGGCATTAACTCTCTCATTTCCTTTTCACTTTGAAAAATTATTTTAGGAGTTTGCTTTGATATTTCTCCATATATTTCCATAGTAAATATTACATTGAATAAATACATTCTTTCTTTGATTTACACATTGAATATCAAATGTTTGTATTTTGGTTTTGTGCAAAATCATTTGAAACCGAAACCCTGGGCTCTCCGGTTTGTTCTTGAAAAATATTATTTAGAGAAAATCTTTTGTAGGGTTTAAATATTTGAAGCTTTTATTATATACATTCTTTTCAATGATTACAAAATCATTTTTAGAAAAGCACCTTTACTGTACTGAGCATAACTCATATCATATTAAAGTCCATGTATTAAGCTATACTGTTGTACATCATCTGCTTAGTATTGAAGCATTGTCTTTGTATACAAATTTTATTGAATATCTATTGTATTCCCGACATATGGTTGGAAGAGGGATACTAGCCCTATGAATAGGATTGGATTTGCTCAGACCCGATTAGGAGAGCACCGTATTGGTTCAGACCCGGTTAGGAGAACTAGGAGATGCACCCTCCTGGGAAAGTGTGCTAGGTGCTGGCTCTACCTAGTAAGTGAGTTGGGGAATGTCCGCCCTGGAAGGGCATTGTAAATGGTTTTTATTCCACCCGTAAGTGAGCAGGGTTAATGGAATCATTGGAGGATATGCCAAAGGCGAGGACGTAGGTTGGTTTGGCCGAACCTTGATAAAAAATTTGTGTGTCACTCTCTCTCTCTCTCTCTCTTAATTATTGCACTTTAATTTCCATATGTGTATGGTTGCTTATTCATTGTTATAATTATTCGCATACACACACTTAATTTAAATGAGATATGCTGCACATGTGTATGTCTATGCTGATAGCTTAATCATTTTACATACACGCTTTTAATATTGAATAGGATATGAACTGTGGTGAATCGAAATGTTATAAATTAGCCAAAAAGTTTTTAAATCCCAATTCACCCCCTCTTGGGACCACACCAATTCCAACAAGGCTCGTGAAAATGTGTGTGCTCATATAAATTTTAAAATCCCATCCCTTGAACCCCTACATATCATTAGACCCTACACATGTTTATCAATCCATTCCATACATACAAGAACTAAGCATATAAGAATTATATACAAGCAAAATATTCACAAAAAAAACACAGCAATTCATATTTATAGACAAAGCATCATGGAATAATAAAAAACTCATTAAATTCATATTTGGGATAATTTAAAACTAATTGATAGCTCGACTCTCTATAACCCCAGTGGAGTTTCCAAGCTGTCACAACGTCTTAGAGAAGTTTGAAATGGCGAGGGATAATAGATATTGAAATTTGAATGGAGTCACCACTAACCTATTATTTACCTTGGTGCAATTAGAACACCTATTTATTACTCATTGATTGGTCTCTAGACTATTGCTAGGTCAAGGAATTAGTAGTCTCAGTCTGTTTTACCAAAATTTGGATTGAGAGTATAGTTATACGAGGGGAAAGTATTAGTACCCCCTACACACGTGCTTTACGAACGGTACCTAATTAATTATGAATTATCCCTAAATTGAATTTGATGGTTTTTAATTAACTCATTTAAAATAAACAAATAAATAAATAAACAAATAAAAAACATAAATAAATTAAAGTAAATTGATAAACAAATTAAATAAATTAAAAGGAAAATGAAAATGAAAGTTTGATTTGGGAATGTCTAATAAGACCTCCAAATGAAGAGATCTTGTTAGATAAACCAACCCTTAGAGCTAATATTATGTAGCTAAATCAATTTTAAATTATGATTGTTCTAATTTGAATTTGAATTGTGTGTGTGTGTGCAGGTGCCAATATGAAGAACTTCAATTCTCCTTTTTTATTTTATATATATATATATATATATATATATATATATATTGTATTTTTGTTGTATTTAAATTTGTGGAAATAATAAAATGTATTTTACCCCTTATTTTTGTAATATAAGATAATTGGATAAATTATGGTGTCTACAATATGCATGTGAATCATGCATGAAGTTGGCCAGATAATCGACTATCATGTAAATGCATGGAATCCAAATCTATAAAATCATAGGCATGCACATGTTGGTAATTTTTGCATGTAAATAGGTGTAAGTGCACCTTTGCATTCATCTATATGAAAAATCATACATAAAATTTGTTAACAAACAAACTTACATAAAGACGGATAACTATAAAAAGTATGCATGTACTTTTATGTGCAACTATCGCATGTTGGTTTTGCATGTAAATACATGAAATTCGAACATGTACATGGCTACCGTAGACCTTCAAATTTAATTTGCATGTATGGAAAAATTTGTTAATAAATCACCTTGAAAAAGCATAAATAAAATTATTAATAAACAAAATACATGAAATCCGAACATGCACATGGCTATCACAGACTTTCAAATTTAATTTGTAGAAAAATTTGTTAATAAATCACCTTGAAAAATTAAAGTGAAACTTGTTAATAAACAAACTTATGAAAGTTGGTTGAATATAAAATCCATGTAAGGAGGAGATTTGGTTTTACGTGAAAAATTATGTATTTTTGCAGGATAAAATGGTGATGATCTGCGACGTTACTCTCCGATTTCTAATGACCTGAAAAGGATGAAAACAAAGCAGGTTTGGAGGATTCGAGGTGTACTCGATGGGTCACTTCGATGCCTAAGTAAAGAAATGCTTCCAAGAGGTTGAATGCAATAGGAAGATTGGGTTAAGAGTGAGTTACCTTGACTTGTTTGCATCCCCCTTCTTTATAGTGGCGAGGTTTGACCCTTGGGGTGATCTGTCATTATGACGTGGGGTCGTGGATCGCTCCGGAGGTTAAAAGCACCACCGTGGATCTCTCCTTTTATTATTGGATTAGAACTAATTGCTCTTGTAAGAGGATTTGACTTGGGTAGTGATTGCTGGGTTTTGACTTCCTTTTATAAGCCGATATATTTAGGGCATATCAATTGTCCCCCCTTAGTTTCGAAGTTTTGAACCATGTTCCCAAAGTTCAAAAGTTGTTCCTATTGGGTTTTTTGTGGAGCCTAGTTGTAACGCCCCAGACCCACTAAGTGGGGCCCTTGGTGTTATGAGACCATCCACGCGTCTTTGATACCATTCACGCAACAGAACTAACTAAACAATCCCAAATAAATACCAAAGTGCTATATATATATATATATATATATATATATATATATATATATTTACATATGCAAACCCATAAGAAGGTACAACCATATTCACCATATTACATAACTAGGACAAAACATTAAACATAAAACTGTACACATATCCGTTTTTATCCACCCTAAAAATCTAACACCGCCCTAGAGCTTTCTAAGCTCGATCACCTGAAGGACTTGAAAAGATTAGTAAATCGTCGGGGTGAGACACCTCTCAGTAAGGAAGAAATAAGTTACAATAGTGTGTGGTTGAAGTGTTTAATATACAATTACAAAGGATACATATGTTTGTGTTTCAAAATCAATAGTAGCTAAGAAAAATGCATCTATTATCACATAATTATCGACTTCTTTGTTACCCAATCACATACACACATACATAATTAGTTTTACTGATAATTCTCGAGAATAGGGAAGTCTACCTAGCCATACAAGTAGCTTCCTTTTACTTTAGTACTAAAACCAGGGCACTCACCTTCCTCAGTAAGGCTCATGTTATACATCCAGGTAAAGTCTTTGAGGTTAAGGAAGCTTACCCGCCCATACAAGTAGCTTCCCTTAGCTCTAGTACCAACAGATAATTACCAGAGCACTCACCTTCCTCAGCAAGCCCTCGGTGGAAAGTTATACTTTACCATAAATACTTATGCATTTAAAGTTACATGCAACCAATGTTAATCACTTCACAAAATTCCACATGTACACGCATATCATAATCAATCCACACAGGGTATACACATACCTCATTCACACCCACACAGGGTCCATATCCACACAGAATACAACATCCCCATACAAGACTCTAATCCATATAAAATACACATCCACACTGGACTATCAACCACACAGGTTACTACATAACCTTCTCAACCACATAGGTTACAACACATACTTCCCTGTTCATGGTAAGTAGGTAAAACAAGCTCCTCATACCACTGCCAATGTTTTACCCCCTAATATAAACGCTCATATAACGACCTCCTCATACCACTACCAACATTATATGATGGTTATATTTGGTACAATATAACGACCTCTTCATACCACTGCCAATGCTATATCGCAATTTACATGAACCATAAAACAATACATAACCAGTACAGGTAAACACATCATTACATTCCCATTCACAGTATTTATTTATCCAAACAACATCACAACCAAATAGAATTCGCAATCCAAACAGTAACCATAAGCGAACAACAGACGAAGTCAAATAGTATCTACAACCATTTAATTATCAAAGTTGTTTTCATGCCACCCATTTTTTTTTTTTCTAATATATTATATAATCAAAAATAGAATTTTCAGTGCCTGCATTGTTCAGAAAATTATACCTAAATTTATAGAATTTATACTCAAATTTAACCAGTTTAAAATTAATAAAAATTGTTATAAAGTATTTCCCTTTACCTGCTCCTCAAGTTCCTGCCTAAATCGAATGGAAAACGAAACCCTGTAATCCAAAATTCTCAATTCACTCAAATCTTAGAAAAATACTCATTTAATGCTTCCTAGGCATCACATAATTATATTTAACAAGAAAATTCTAAAATATCTCACTTACACTAATTTTGGGATGGTGCCCCAAAAAGCCAAATCAATGATCTGCTCTGGCAGCTATGTAGAGAACAATCCTACGAATCTCGCTAAATCCAAGCCTGATTCGAAGAAAGAAGGCAGATGAGCCATTTTTAGAGAGAGAAAATGAGAGGAGAGTGATTTCTTCGCTAAAAATGGAAGAAATCGCTATTTATAGGCAAGAATTCGTTGACGAGACACATGGATTCGCCGACGATCTCATGAAGAACATTCATTGACGAGACCATGAGTTAGTCAACGAGTTTCATAATATCTCAAACCCTCTCGATAAATCCTCATCGATGAGACATGGACCCTCGTCGACGGGGGAAGGAAGAATGTTCGTCGACGAGACTAGTTGATTCGTCGACGAGGCCTCGCTGACACTCCTTTTAAAAGTTCCTTTTTCTTCCCTTCTCTCTTTCCTTTCCTTTTCTTTTCTTATTTTTTTTAATTAAATTTTTCTGGTCATTACAGTAGTTGTGTTTGATATGGGTGATGAACCTATCCAAAGTAATGATGTGTGGTTTCTTAATGAGAGATTTCTTACTCAGGCTTAATCCATAGAGCAAAGGCTTGAGCTAATAACACCCTCTTCAGCTACTTCTTTATCTATGGCTTGCCGAGCCAAATTTGGGGCATGCTCGACTTACCCGAGCTAATCTTGCGACGCTCCTGGCTTTGCTGAGCCAAATTCAAGGGGGAGTCAGCTAATTCGAGCTGAGGTGGAGGCATACACAGCTTTTTCGAGCCGATTGGCCAAGCCATAATTTGTTGTGGCTTGCCAAGACGATGCTTTAGTGTGTGAGTCATGCCAAGCGGGGTTTTTCGACTCACTTGAGTCGATGATACCGAGCAGGTCTTCGTCAAGCATTATGTGTCGAGCAGGTCTCCATAAGGCATTTGTGACGAGAAGCTTTTCATGGGGCATTTTTGTCGAGCTACCAAGCTACTCCTCATGGGTCGGGTTGTCAAGCTGCTCCTCATGGGCCCATTCTTGCCGAGCTGCTCCTTATGGGAATTCTACCGAGCTGCTCCTCATGAGCATTCTTACTGGGCTGCAGAGCTGCTCTCATGGGAATTCTTGCCGAGTTACTCCTCATAGGAATTCTATCGAGCTGTTGAGCTGCACCTCATAGGCCCATTATTTCCGAGCTATCGAGCTGCTCTTCTTAGGCATTCTTGCCGAGCTGATCCTTATAGGAATTCTATTGAGCTGTCAAGCTGTTCTTCATGAGCATTTGTTAGCTTTGGTGTAATCCTAATAAGGGGAGTGAATTGGGTATTTAAAAATTCTTCTTAGGTTTAACTTAATCCAACAATCAATATTACACAAATCTAGGGTCTTTCTATGTAATCGCAAACCAAAGCAAGTACTCAAACAATAAACATAAGCATACAGGTGTAGAAAGTAAATTGCAGAAAATAAACTGACACCAGATATGCTATCGGAGTTCGACCAATACTGCCTACATCCCCGCTTTGGCTCACCAGTACAAGGATTACCACTATAAGGCTCACTTAACGGGTGGAGCGACACCTAAATAACCAAGTCAATTAGCACAGGGCTGACCTCAACCTTTACAACCGGGTCAATTAACATAGGGTTGACCTCAACCTTTACAACCAATCCTTATCGAGTTGGATTACCGCCCCCTCAGGCCACGCCTAGAATACAGCAGTATTTTTCACAATATAAGCGGTATAGTGTGTTGATTTAGGTGTAAACCCAGGAGGGGGGTGAATTGGGTATTTTAAAATTCTTTAAAACTTATTTACCACTTAATCCCAATTTCTATGTTTAACAAATTAAATGCAAGAGTTTGAGGTTGATTTAAATTTATTTTATCAATGAATTATTTTTACCCAATTAAGTGTGTGTGAGGTTATTCAAAATACACACATGAAATACGAGTAATGAAATGCAGTGCGAAAATTAAAGAGATAAGGGAAGAGAGAAGGAAAACGCAATTTTACGAGGTTCAGCCAACCCGGCCTACGTCCTCGCCTTGAGCAACCCACTCAAGGATTTCATTAAAATCTCTACTCCTTAAATTAGGACGGAGCTTCCCTTACATCCACTGCTTACAAGAGGTACAATTTCCTCATAATCCGATGCTTAGAAGAGATACAACTCTCTTCTCAAACCCGGTTCACAACTCGAACCTTGATTACAATATAATATTAATTTGCAAAACACTCAATGTTGCTTCTAACAAAGCCAGTGAGTACAATTGAAATTCCTAACACATAATCATATGATGAAACTTGAAGCTCAATATGTATGTAACGATACAATCGTTAATGAATGAATATGCTTCAACACACAATTTCCCTTTTACCAAAACTCCCAAGTAATGATATATAATTAAAAGCTTTGGAGAAAATTTGGGTTCTAGTTCACTTTTTGAAATTGCATGAATATCAAATGTGAACTTATCAATAGCTTTATCTTGAATATTATATCAATCAAAATCAAAAAGCTTTCTTTCAAATATTCAATCACAACACGATCTTTGTAATATCCAAATCTATATATATAATATGATTTCCAAAGATCAAAAACTGAATGTAATATTTTTCAGAAAAATATCCCTCAATAATATATCGTTATGAACACTAAGGATATTTAATCAAATGGTTTTAAAGTATCCAAAATATCAAGTCTTTAACTAAGGACACACTTGAATGATAACTATATAATCAATGGTAAAAACTTTCTCAAGTAATGATCTTGTCAAAACACTCTATATATGAATATGAAAACTCAAGATCGATCTCTCTCTAATAATATTCAATAATCAATGATGAGATGAGAAACTCTTGAAAGTAATAAATGGATTTACCAAACCTTAATACAAAATTGAAATCAAGATGTGTAAATGAAATCCTTTTGTTTTTCTGAGTTGATTTTCCCAAGCTTGACGAGTACGAGCTGGAGTGCAGGAAATTGTCTAACAATATGTTCAAGTTTCTTAATTCTCTTTCAAAAATATGTTCTCTTCTCTTCTTCTTTCAAAATTCTTAAGCACTAGGGTTTGGGTGTTGAATATATAGGCATCTTACCCTTAGAATAGATCTCAACCATTGGATAAAAAATTAGCTTGCGTGTTCTTTCATTAAAAATTAGATTTTTAAACTTTCCCACAGGTTTAAACGACCGAGGTTAAAGGCCCAAATGACTAAAGTTCCTTAGAGCTTTAAAAAATTAACTTGGACATAGGGTCAGACGACTGAAGTTGGGGTTCATTCTTTTGAAGTGTCGGGTTCAGATGATTGAAGTTTGAGTTCAGTCTTCTGAGGTGCTTCTACCAAGTTCGGTGTTTCACTATTAATTCTTCAGACAACTAAACTTAATCTTCGGTATTCTGAAGAAATTCTTCAGATGACTAAACTTATCTTCGATCTTCTGAAGTTGCAACTTTAGGCGACCGAACTAGGCGACTGAACGTTGAGTTCGGTCTACTGAAGTTATCATTTCCTGAATTTTTTTCTTTTTACTTTAAAATTCTGCTTTGCTCTCTTTCTTGGTTCTTTTATAAAAATATTTTCTGGGGTTTTGAAAATATATCTAAGTCCATAGATATCCCCTAATAATGTTCATGAAATGCATGAGTCCTAAGGTCATTCTAGGGTATATGTTGAGCCTCAAATTAAATCATATGAAAATGTAAATAAATTAGTTCTAAGCACCCATTCCTATGGCGTTCTTGAACTTGTTGCTTGTATATTCATTCTTATACTCTTTGAATTCCATGGACTATGCCAAGATATGTATGCTTTAATCTTCATGGCTTCCATGACTTGTTATTCTTCCGTGCATGCTTAATGTAGTTCCTATTCACAATCTCAATGCACATATCAAATACCAAGTGATTTGTCATTATCAAAATCAGATTGGACTCATAGTGTCAACACAGTGCTTATGCTTCTCAGTAAAGCAGATGTGTACCAAATGTAATCAATCACATGCATATCAACAATATAGGTAAATGTAAGCTCAGTGATGTGAATAATTGTGCAAATCAACAAGATATGATGACCAAAATGTTCAAGATTGTTCTAATCAAGCTATATCTTTGAAACGAGTTATATCAAATATCAATAACAAATCAGGGTTTCAAAGATGCTAATCATATAATCAAACTAGCTCAAAAGATTTTCCTTCAATATAATGAGCACAAGAGTAGTTTGAAAAATATTATAGTTTGTAGGAAATATTTTTGCACAACAAAAACTAAGCTATATGAATCTTGCAATAACAATGCAAAGATCTTTAAGCTTGCTAGTTTATCCCAACACAAGATTTATAAAACTCAAATCTGTGAGATAAACCTTAACCAAACTCCCCAAAATCAATATCAAATAATCAATCAATATAATGGGAGGATTAACAATATCTAGTAATGTTGACCCTGCAGGTCACACCCGGTTTTGATAATGACAAATACTCTAGTATTTGATGACCTTCAAGTTTATGTGCAAGATCATATTAAGCTGAATCATATTTGATTGCATGCAGTAACTTTGAAGAAATATGAAGACCTAACATATTCATTATTTGTCCTAATTTATATTATTTGGGTCGGTAAAAATTTATATCGGTCTGTAATATTTTCTCCATGTCATGCATGTAGGTTTTGTAAGCTCAAAATGACCATAGGGACCGAATGACCTTAGGGCACCATCGGTTGACTGATGCTGGATTTTTGGGACTATCTCAAAATGGCCTCAGTAAGACCATAGTATGACTCTAGGTCCCAAAATTCACACACATATAAAAAATATATGAGTGTTAAAAATGAACTTACATTGAATATTTCTAAGGAATTTGAGAGAGCTCAAGCAATCGAACCCTAGGAGTTCAAAACTCCTCGGGTGCCCGAATTGTTGAGAAGTCAACAGTTGACTTAGGCTCTCGGGCGACCGAACTATGTTGTGCGTACTGGTCACGGGCGCCCGAATCCTTTAAAAGGGACATTCCATCAACGCGGGCGATCGATCTATTTAGTTGAAAATGAGCCCCGGATGACCAAACACAAGAGTTCGGGCTACCAAACCTAGGACCGAGCACCCAAAGTCACAAGCAAAGGCTACTGACTTTGATTCAGGTTGCCGAAGCATGACACAGGCGATCGAACGTATTTATATACCTTTTTAATCTGTGTTTGTTCAAGCGACTGAACCAAGGTTAGTCACTCAAACCTCGGGGGGTTAAAAATTATTTAATTGTGGTAAAATCGAGTTAAGTTGGGTTAAGTGTGTTTAAACGTTTTGAATCTTTTCTAATAATTCCTAACAAGTCCCAAACGGTTATAATTTTACCCTTGCCTATAAATATGGGTTCATTTGTGAGGATTAGAGTGAGATTAACCAAAATCATTAGTAAAAATCCTCTCTATCTCAAAATCATATTTTCCCCCAAATACTCTCAAATATTCACTCCTTTGATACATCTTGATAGTGTGAGAGTTTATTGATTTTCCTTGTGTTCATTAGTGAAATTGGAATAGCTTCCCGAGAGGGGGGGGGTGAATTTGGTTTTTTAAAAAAATTAGATACTTTAAGATTAGTTCTTTTAAGTTGTAAGACTTAGAAACAATCACAATCAATACAACAAGATCAAACACTCAATTTAAGTAACAATAAACCTGTATATATATGTGAAAATTTGCTGAACTCGATATAAGCCCTGTATCACAATTATTCTTCTTCCTAATGTTCATTTTTTAAATAAACTTTCAGATTAATAGGTCAAGGATAATCAACCAACGTAGTACCTTTCGGTTTCCGCAATCAATGTTGATTTATCAAAAATGAATTACCTTCCGATCTATTTAACAACCAAACATTTAGAATTGAAATTTAAAGCAACCATGCAGATTATATCTTTTGTAAAAAAATAAAAATAAAGAGTAGAGTAGAGAAAGAATAACACAAGGAATTTTATGAGGTTCGGCTTCAACACAGCCTACGTCCTCGCCCTTGGCAAAACCACCAAAGGATTCACTATTATCGTTCCTTTATCAGCCGGAATAAGACCAGTTACAAGCACTCCTTGGGTAAGGCTAGTGCCCACCTTTTCCAAACAATATCCCCTTGTTTGGTCCAATGATTCAATCCTCAAACCGTCAACTAATCCTGTTACAACGATAGAAAACAAGACGTACAAGAACTTGCTCCTCAAAGAGCTGATTAATACAAATTTGAAACACTTATGCACTTCAGTAAATTCAGAATATGAATTTTAGAATGAAGCTCTTAGAAACTTATCACCGTTGGTATCTTTCAATAAATGAAAGAATCAACAACTCGATGCTTAAACACAGTGAGAGATTCAGCAAAACTTCTCTTAACTTCGAACAAGGATGAGAGCAATTGAAGCACTTTCAGAATTTCAGAATGAGAGAGTATGATAGCAAAATATGATTTCGTAATGATCTTGGTGTATTGAAATCAATGTATCTTTGGGGTATTTATAGATGTAGAAAACCTTCTTGCTTGTTCCCCAAGAATACTTAGTGTTGTTTCCAAATATTAAACTTATTTGAGTTTCCAAATGTTTGAATTTCAAAAATTATATCCGTTGGAAATCAGAAAAATGTTGCGAGGCAGATGACTATGAAGTCCTGGCAGTCGTCTATCCATTTAATATAACTGTAAAAACATAGGCAGAGAGGTGGCAGTCATCTGTCCCTAACTTGGCAGTCGTTTGTCACCAGAATATGAGGTGGCAGTCATTTGTCCATATGGTGATAGTCGTCTGTCCATGAGTAATTTTATGTTTTTCAATAACATAGAAAGTGGACATTCGTCTAGTGAAACGTTCACAGTCTTCTCACTTTGCACTGGTAGTCATCTGTCAAAGCCTTGACAGTCATCTATCAAGCTTCTGTGTTTAAGTTTTAAGCCTTGTTTAATTGGCCAGTCGTCTATCTATTAACAGACAGTCGTCTGTCCATTGACTATTTTTCTTTTCTAGTCAATTTTTGATTTCTCTCTCATTTTTGCTTGGAATATAGATTTGTTTTAACTTTAAAAACATGTTCCAAGTTTTATCTTAAGGTCTCTAAGTCTTTTTTCCTAATGAGCTTCAAAATGAAAATGTCATATTTGAATAAAGTTAAAGTACTTACAAAGACTTGTCCTAAAGATGTAAAAATTCTTCTTTGCTCTGAACTTTCTTTGTTGCTAGTCTCTGATCTTTCAGACTTCTCTAAAATTTCATGTATTTAAACCCTCTTGATATTTCGTCATTGATTCATACATTGAGCTCTCATGTTGATCTTCTTTAATTCTCGTGCTCTTATGATCTTCAGACTTTGATCCATGCTACATGAGTACTTTCAACATTGATTCTTAAAAAATTCAACACTCAACCGAAGCATGTTAAGTCCTACTTGTTTGTTAGCATCAAAATAGGGTATTAAGCCATGTAAGGCCAACAATCTCGCCCTTTTTGATGATGAAAAACAAGAAGCAAAAATTTGAATGAGCCTTAAAAAGACTCCCCCTTTCAATAAGCTTCATTTTAATAGAATCAATAGTAATTTCATTAGAATCAATAGTAATTTAATTGTAACTCAATTTTTGCTAAACTCCTCTCCCCCTTTTGACATCGATAAAAAAAAATGATGATCAAGTGCAAATATCATTTTGAGTATATGTGATACCAGTGTTAAAATATAATGCATTAACATCAATTGATTAATCAACATACCCAATAATTTCGTTTAAGTCATAAGGTCAAAAGTTTCAAAGTTTTCAGAGTTATCATTAACATTAGAACTTATAATACATCAAACTGATAACAAAGCATTTCAAAGGTTCAGGGTTTCAGAGCTAGAAACAAATACATATAAAGACTTATAGTCTTTGCTTACACATACTCCCCCTTTTTATAGCAACAAAAAGGCAAAATACATTTAGAATTTGAGCATATGTAGCATACAAAATAGCAAAAAACATCATCAAAAGTCTATGTATCAGAGTTAGTGTCACTATCTTCAGCAATTCCTTTTCCTTTGGATTGTTGTGAGCCTTCTTCTCCTTCACCTTCTTCATCTTTAGCTTCTTCCTCATCACTATTTCCATTACCCTCGTTATCCAAATTAGTATCATGTTTAAGGACATGATGCTCTATCTTAGCAATACGATTATCTAATGAGGTATACTTGTCATCAATGGTTGAGATTTTATTCTGAAGAGAAGCAAAGTTTTCTCGCAATTCAGAACTAAAGCTAGTATAATTCTGATAAAACGGAACAAACCAAGGTGGCATATCAGCTTCTTTAGGAGCTAGATTCCTTTCTTCTTGTGCAAGTCTTGCCAGTCTATTGCCCCGAAACATCCAACCCTCGGTATACTTTTTGTAACCCATTCATTTTAGTATAGTAGATGAGAAAACATGGTAATGGGTTCGTTTCACTATTTTTGAAGTTGGAGAGAGGACTTGAAAATGGGCAAAGATTAAGATAAGAATGCCACTGTATGGAAGCCCAATTCTAGGAGATTTTCAAGCTTCATTACCATCCATTTCAGTATAATGCTGGGTAAGTCTAGTTTCTTTCCTTTTTGTAAGCACCATGTAATAAAACAATCAAAGAATGATACATGATCAAAGGATCCAGACCACGGAATTATATTGTATGCAATGATCTTGTGCAAGATTTGTGCTTGAAGATTGAACTGCTTATATGGTGGAGGATGTCCAAAATAAACAGGTGCATCATTCATCACAAGAGGCAGAAATTTTTGTGGTGAAAATCCTTGTTCCATAGTCCATTGCTTCTCAACAAGAGTACACTCAAAATTTCCATGCTTAATATGAAGAATTTTCCTTAATGAGTGTGGGGTAAGAGTAATCTTTTTCCCATAAATTTCAGTAGCAATTCCACCTTCCTTCTTTTCTAAGTTTGAATAAAAAATCTTAATCTAATTTGGGTTATACCCTTTAACTTGATGAAGAATGAACTTGTCCCATCCTATAGTTTTGAACATTTCAATAATTTCAGGAAAATTTTCTTCAAAGAAAGTGACATCTAAAATCTTAGAAAACATTGGTTCGATTGCAAAAATGTGATTCTGATACAATGCTTTCGCATGTGAAGAGACCAGCCATTTTTCTATGTCATCGTTGTTTGTAGGCTTTGAAGAAAATGAGGATGCTTTGTCCTTCTTTCCCACTATTTTGGTACAAACCATCTTGAAGAACCAATTGAAGTACAGAAACCCTAGATGTGTATGGATTAGGGTTGTGAGTGATAATCGTTGGGAATAGCTTGGGAGAGAAAGAACTTTGAAGAAAGGAAGAGAAGATGTTTTAGAGAAGGGAAGATGAATGGACAGATGTATGTGGGGTTTAAAAAATGTGTTTTTTAAGTGAAAGGAACACCACCTACTGCGAGACAGACGTATGTCACTAATTGGACAATCATTTGTACGCTGTCTTTTACACAAACAGTAGCCTTCCAATCGTTTGCTAACTCACTGGCAGTCATCTGCCCTGACCAAATGAACTCCTTCTCTTTTTTGTTAACTTCTCTTATATGTAACATGCCTAATTATTTTAGAATAAATACAAATTGATACTCAGCTAATGGTTCAGTAAATATATCAGCTAATTGAGCATGAGTGTTAACAAATTCAAGTACTATTTCATTCTTGTCTACATTATCTCTTAAGAAATGATGACGTATATCAATATGTTTAGTTCTTGAATGTGATACTAGATTCTTTGAAATATTTATTGCGCTTGTATAATCACATTTTATGGCGATTGTTTGGTATTGAATTTTGAAGTCCCTTAATTGTTGTTTCATGTATAAAATTTGAGCACAACAACTCCCAACTACTATGTATTCTGCTTCAATTGTAGATAATGTTATGGAATTTTGTTTCTTTGAAAACCATGAAACTAGTGAGTGTCCTAAAAAGTGGCAAGCCCCACTTGTGCTTTTTCTATCTATTTTGCATCCTGTATAATCTATATCAGAATAACTCATCATTTTGAAATCAGTTCCTTTTGGATACCATAACCCTAAATCCAGTGTGCCTAACAAATATCTAAGGATTCGTTTCACTACTGTTTGATGTGATTCCTTAGGAGCCGACTGGAACCTAGCACACATACACACATTGAACATTATATCTGGTCTACTTGCTGTTAAGTAAAGTGAGCTTCCTATCATACCTCAGCAATGCTTGGTATCAACTTTTTTCCTTTTTCCATCCTTATCTAGACTAGTTGAGGTGCTCATGGGAGTTCCTATAGGTTTACTTTCTTCCATATCAAACTTCTTTAACTTGTCTTTAATATACTTAGTTTGATTTATGAAAGTTCCATTTTTAGCTTGTTTGATTTGCAATCCTAGAAAGTAATTTAATTCTCTCATCATGCTCATTTCAAATTCTCTCTGCATAGTTATAAAAAATTCATTACACAAGTCTTCCTGAGTTGCTCCAAATATAATATCATCAACATAAATTTGTACTATAAGCATATTATTATCTTTGGTTTTTATAAATAAGGTGCTATCTATCTTTCCTCTTGAAAAATTATTTTGGAGTAGAAATTTGCTCAGCCTACCATACCAAGCTCTAGGAGCTTGTTTCAATCCATATAGGGCCTTAGTTCACCTTAAATACATGATTTGGATTTTTAGAGTCTTCAAAAATTTGGGGTTGTTTAATGTAAACTTCTTCATTAATATAGCCATTTAGGAATGCACTTTTTACATCCATTTGGTATAATTTGAAGCCTTTATAGGCTGCATAGGAAAGAAGCATCCTTATTGCTTCCATTCTTGCTACAGGAGCAAAGGTTTCTTCATAATCAATGCCTTTTTCTTGATTGTAACCTTGTGCTACAAGCCAAACTTTATTTCTTATAACTACTTCAGTTTGATCCTTTTTATTTCTAAACACCCATTTAGTTCCTATGATTGACTTATCTTTGAGTTTAGATATAAATTTCCATACTTTACTTCTTTCAAATTGATTTAGTTCCTCTTGCATAGCTATGATCCAAGAGTCATCTTTTAAGGCTTCTTCTATATTCTTGGGTTCATCTTGAGACAAGAAAGCATGATGATAACAAATGTTTTTTAATGAGGCTTTAGTGGTTATTCCTTTTGATGGTTCTCCAAGAATTTGGTCTTTTGGGTGACTTTTAGCATATCTCCATTCTTTAGGTAGTTCTAGATTTTCGATTGTGTTTTCTTTTGAGGTTTCATTATTATTTTCTTCTGTCATTTCAATATTTTCTTCTTTATGTGAAATATTTTCTTTTTCATCAATTTTAATTTTGTTAACATGATCATTTGATTCATCAAATGTTATGTGTATTGATTCTATGGTTGTAAGAGTTCTTTTATAGTAAACCTTATAAGCTTTACTATTTGATGACTAACCTAAGAAAGTTCCTTCATCAGATTTTGCATCAAATTTTCCTAGATCATCTTTAGTATTAAGGATAAAGCATTTGCAACCGAATACATGAAAGTAAGAGATATTGGGTTATCTTCCTTTCCATAATTCACATGGTGTTTTTTCTATACTAGATCGTATGGATACTCTATTTATTATGTAACAGGCTGTATTTACTGCTTCTGCTAAAAAAATACTTAAGTAAATCATTTTCGTTTAGCATGGTTCTTGCCATTTCTTGTAGGGTTCTATTTTTTCTTTCAACAACTCCAATTTGTTGTGGAGTCCTAGGTGCAGAAAAATTATGGTTTATTCCGTATTCATTACAGAAATTTTCAACATTTTTGTTTTTAAATTCCCTACCTTGATCACTTCTAAAGTTTGTTATGTTATATCCCTTTTCATTTTGTAATTTCTTACAAAATGTGATTAGCATGTCACAGGCTTCATATTTGTTTGCTAGGAAAAATATCCAAGTGAATCTTGAATAATCATCCACTATTACAAAAGCATATTGTTTACCTCCTAGGCTTAAGTTTCTAGTTGGACCAAATAAGTCTAGGTGCAGCAATTCTAGGGGTCTTTTGTAGATATGTATTTTTTCTTTTTGAAACTTGTTTTAACTTGCTTTCCCTTTTGGCATGGATCACATATCTTGTCTTTTATGAATTTTGTATTAGGCAGTCCTTTGAAAATATTTTTCTTTGATAATTTGGATAATAGGTCCATGCTAGCATGTCCTAGTTTCCTATGTCATAGCCAACTTATTTCGTTTATTGCTGCCAAACAAGTTACATTCTGATTTACTTAGTTCTCAAAATTTGTACAATAGATATTATTTATCCTATGAGTTATAAACAGGGTTTCATTGTTCTTAGGATTTTGAATAACGCATTTTTCTTTCTTAAAGGTTATTTCAAACCTTTTGTCACTTAATTGGCTAGTGCTTAAAAGGTTGTGTTTCAATCCTTCTACTAAGAGCATATTCTTAATAGTGAGAGAAGGTTCTTTTCCTATTTTCCCAATGCCAATAATTTTGCCCTTGGCATTGGTGCCGAAGGTGACATATCTTCCATCCTTTTGTCTTAGTGAGGTAAACTTAGTCTTATCGCAGGTCATGTGCCTTGAATATCCGCTGTCCAAGTACCACTTATCCATTGATGGCGTTGTCCTAAAGCATACCTACAATGGAGGATTTTTTTTGTGTTTGTCTTTGGAACCCAAATTCTTTTAATTTTCTTTATTTTGTTGTTAGTTCCATTATCGACTTTCCATTGCCCCTGCACTTTAACATTCTTTTTAGTGGGCAGTCGAACATTACGTGACCTTTAGTCTTACATATATAGCAAGTGGTGTGTTCATGTTTGTTGTAGGAAGTGCTAGCATAGTGCTTGGCTTCCTTGATGAAGTATCCCATGTATAATTTCTTATTCTTTTTATTTGTCTTACCATTATAACCTATCCCTTCTTTATTTCCATGTAGCCTTTGCTGTCCAATCATCTTTTCAAAATTATCTTTACCTTTGGTAAAGTTATATATAATTTTCTCTTTATCCTCTACTAATATCTTAAGTTCATTTACTTCTAAATCCTTTTTATTCAAACTATCTTTATTACTTTTTCTTAATTCTTGAGTTACTTTTACTTCCTCTTCTAACTTCTCAATACAAGTGTCTTTTTCTTTTTCAATGATTTTGAATGATTCAAGTTGCTTTAATAGTTCTTTATTTTGATCTTTCAAAGTTATATTTCTCTTGGAAATTTTTATAAATCTCTTATGCAAAGAAAACAACTCAGCTTGCAATTCGTTATAGGAAGGCATGCTATCACATGACTCATCACACGACTCATTGTAAGATTTTGTAGAGGAATAGTAGGAGTTTATCTCTTCTTCATTCGCCATGAAGTATATATTTGTCATATCTTGTCCGCTTGATTCATTTTCTATCTCGCTGGAGCTTGAATCATCCCACGTAGCTTTCATAGCTTCCTATTTTTTCTTCTTGTCTTTCTTGAGCAACGGACAGTTTGGTTTGACATGCCCTGGTTTCTTGCAATGATAACATATTGGAGGTTCATTCTTACTTTTATTTTCTTTCCTACTTGTCTCTCCTTTTTCAGGTTTCTTTGTATTGAACTTCTTAGGAAATCTCTTATTTCTTCTATAGAACTTACCTAGTCTCTTAGTGATGAATGCTAATTCATCTTGATCTAAGTCACTTGTCTCACTTTCCTCTTCACTAGAGCTATGGCTAGACGCTTTTATTGCAATGGATCTTTTATGCTTTGGTTCAGGATTCTTTTCTTTTAAGACCATTTTATAGGTAAGAAGTGAACCTATGAGTTCATCTAAAGAGATAGTCTTAAGGTTTCTACCTTCAATGATAGCTGTAGCCTTTGGTTCCCATATTGAGGGAAGGCCTCTTAGGATTTTTCTGATCATTTCATAGGTAGTATAGGTTTTCCCTAAGGCACTTAAGGAATTTATTATGCAGGTAAATCTAGTGTACATACTTGATATTGTTTCATCAGAATTCATCTTGAATGCTTCATATTCGCTTGTTAACATGTCTATCCTATTGTCTCTAACATCAATAGTTCCTTCATATGTCACTTCTAATTTGTCCCATATTTCTTTAGCCGTCTTGTATGCCATGACCCTATTAAATTCGATAGCATCTAAGGCAATGTATAAAACATTTATAGCGCTTGAATTGATTTGAAGCATTTTATAGTCTGAATCGGTCATATCCCTTTTTTCTTTTGGAATCTATTTTCCATCAACTATTTTAGTGGGAATAAGGTCTCCATTCATAACTACTTCCCATGCTTTCCAATCCATGTGTTGGAGATAGATTTGCATTCTCTTTTTCCAAAACGTATAATTATGTCCACAAAAAATTGGTGGACGGGTTGAGGATTGGCCTTCACCAAAGGGTGCTACTCCTATATTTTCCATTTAATCTTTTTATAGTTTCTTGTTAGGAATTACTATAACTAGGCTCTGAAACCAATTGAAATTGGAATAGCTTCCCAAGAGGGGGGTGAATTGGGTTTTTTTAAAAAATTTAGACCCTTTAAGATTAGTTCTTTTAAGTTGTAAGACTTAGAAACAATCACTATCAATACAACAAGATCAAACACTCAATTTAAGTAACAATAAACCTGTATGTATATGTGAAAATTTGCTGAACTTAGTATAAGCCCTGTATCACAATTATTCTTCTTTTTAATGTTCAATTTTTAAATAAACTTTCAGATTAATAGGTTAAGGATAATCAACCAACGTAGTCCCTTTCGATTTTCACAATCAATGCTGATTTATCAAAAACGAATTACCTTCTGGTCTATTTAACAACCAAACATACAGAATTGAAATTTACAGCAACCACGCAAATTATATCTTTTGTAAAAAGAAAAATAAAGAGTAGAGTAGAGAAAGAAGAACACAGAGATTTTTACAAGGTTCGGCTTCAACACAGCCTACGTCATCACCCTTGGAAAAACCACCAAAGGATTTAGTATTACTGTTCCTTTATCAGCTGGAACAAGACCAGTTACAAGCACTTCTTAGGTAAGGCTAGAGCCCGCCTTCTCCAAACAATATCCCCTTATTTGGTCCAACGATTCAATCCTCGAACCGTCAACTAATCCTGTTACAACGATAGAAAACAAGACATACAAGAACTTACTCCTAAAAGAGCTGATTAATACAAATTTGAAACACTTATGCGCTTCAGTAAATTCAGAATATGAATTTTAGAATGAAGCTCTTAGAAACTTATCACCGTAGGTATCTTTCGATAAATGAAAGAATCAACAATTCGATGCTCAAACACAGTAAAAGATTCAGCAAAACTTCTTTTAAATTCGAACAAGGATGAGAGCAATTGAAGCACTTTCAGAATTTCAGAATGAGAGAGTATGATAGAAAAATATGATATCTTAATGATCTTGGTGTATTGAAATCAATGTATCTTGGGGGTATTTATAGATATAGAAAACCTTCTTGCTTGTTCCCCAATAACACTCAGAGTTGTTTCCAAATATTAAACTTATTTGAGTTTCCAAATATTTGAATTTCAAAAATTATATCCGTTGGAAATCAGAAAAATGCCTCGAGGCAGACGACTGTGAAGTCCTGGTAGTCGTCTGTCCATTTAATATAACTGTAAAAGCATAGGCAGAGAGGTGGCAGTCGTCTGTCCCTAACTTGGCAGTCGTCTGTCACTAGAATATGTGGTGGCAGTCATCTGTCCATATGGTGACAGTCATCTGTCCATTAGTAATTTTAAGTTTTTCAATAACATAGAAAGTGGACAGTCGTCTGGTGAAACGTTCATAGTCTTCTCACTTTGCACTGGAAGTCGTCTGTCAGAGCCTTGACAGTCATCTGTCAGGCTTTTGTGTTTAAGTTTTAAGCCTTGTTAAATTGGCTAGTCATCTGTCTATTAACAGACAGTCGTCTATCCACTGACTATTTTTATTTTCTAGTAAATTTTTTATTTCTCTCTCGTTGTTGCTTGGAATATAGATTTGTTTTAACTTTAAAAACATGTTCCAAGTTTTATCTTAAGGTCTCTAAGTCTCTTTGCCTAATGAGTTTCAAAATGAAAACTTCATATTTGAATAAACTTAAAGTACTTACAAAGATTTGTCCTAAAGACTTAAAAATTCTTCTTTGCTCTGAACTTTCTTTGTTGCTAGTCTCTGATCTTTCAGACTTCTCTGAACTTTCATCTCTTCAAACCCTCTTAATATTTTGTCATTGATTCATACTTTGAGCTCTCATGTTGATCTTCTTTAATTCTCATGCTCTTATGATCTTTAGACTTTGATCCATGCTATCATACTTTCATCCATGCTGCATGAGTACTTTCAACATTGATTCTTGAGAAATTCACACTCAACCAAAGCATTTTAAGTCCTACTTGTTTGTTAGCATCAAAATAGGGTATTAAACCATGTAAGGCCAACAATTAGATAGTGCTAATACTCCCATTTGTTTAGTTTATTGTTTGATATTATTTTTGGGGAGTCAAGCAAGAGTTTTCCCACATATTTTTATTTGATAAATCTAGTGTTGGGAAAAACTCATTAGCTTAAGGATCTTTGCATTGTCATTGCAAAGATTATTATAGCTTGATTTTGTTGTGCAAAAACATTTTTCTACAAGCTATATTATTCTTTCAAGCAACTCTTGAGTGTATTACGTTGAAGAAAATATTTTGAATTGTTTTGAATATTTGCAGCATCTGTGAAACCCTGATTATTATTGAGATTTGATATATAATGTTTCAAAGAAATAGTTTGATTAGAAAACTCTTGAGCATATTAGCGATCATATCTAGTTGAATGTGGCTTACACAAAAATGCACATCACTGAGCTTACATTTATCTACATTGTTAATGTGTATGTGATCGTGTGTATTAGATACATATATGCTTTACATGAAAGCATAATCTCTATACCATTTGAGTGAACATATTGTTTTATTGTAGCCATGGCCTAAGGGGGCGGTAATCCAGCCCCGGAAGGATTGTGTAAAGGTTGGGGTCAGTCCTATGAATTTGATCTAGGGTCTTCTCCGCCCTGCAAGGAGAGTTTGTAAAGGTTGAGGTCAGTCCTGTGTGAATTGACCTTATTGTATTAGGTGCCATTTGACCCGTTAAGTGAGCATTAGTGGAATCCTCGCGCTTGCGAGCTAGAGGCAGGGACATAAGCACAGTTGGTTGAACCCTGATAACATATCGTGTCTCTATTTATATTTCTGCTCTTTATATTTACCGCATGTGTATGTTATAGTGTGAATGATGCACATGATTTGAATTTCCACATATTATAATTATCTGCGCATTTGGGATTGTATAGAAAGACCCTAGCTTGTGATATTTTGCTAACATTTGGTTTAACCTAGGAATAAGTTTTAAAATTCCAATTCACCCCCCCCCCCTCTTGGGTGTACACCAAAGCTAATAATTTCTATCAGAGTCTCGTTGCACTAGACTTAAACGTTTTTGCAAAAAGATCGCAATGGCTCAATTTGGTGTATCCCCATTCGGAGAGGGACGATCCCTTTCAGATCCTCCATTGTTTTATGGTTTGGAAATTTAGAATGATCGTTTTTATAAAATCTAGGAATTGGAGGGCCTGACAAGTGATTGATAAGGGAATTCGTATGCCAATAGAAAATGATATTAATTTGTTGCATGCAAATTCACATGCCATGGACAAGCTATATTGTGCTTTAGATGCTAATATTTTTCTTGAGATTGTGGTATGTACAAATGAGGGGGAGATATGGGTTAAGCTGGAAAAGAGATATGGAGAGGCCCAGGAAAAGGAAACCATCCTTCCAGAGATGTTATGTTCAGATGATCAGGGAGTGATAAGTGATAGGGATAGTGCATCAACAGAACATGAGGTATGTGATTCTCACTCTAGCTCGTTTGAGGATTCATGTGTTGAATGCGGTGTTGCTATATGTGCTAAATCACCTATTGAATACCATGATAATTTTGTTGATGATGCGTATGATGATTCTCATGTTGAATGCTATATTGTTTCATATGATGAATCATCTAATATTCCCTATGATAATACTGTTAAAATTGCATGCAATGATTCATATAATAACTATGACATATCTTATGATGAATCATGTGCTGAATTGAAAAATCAAAGCATGCCTTCGTATGAAAAGCAAGATTAAACATTATTGAAAATGAATAAATTTCTAGCAAAGTTATCTAAGCAGAAATCCATTTTTAAAAACGAAAACAAAAGCATGGAAAAGTAATTAAGAAAAATAAAAGATTATTATGCCATCTTAGAAAAGAGAAAGATTAAGATATTGAAAATTATCTGCTTAGAAGAAGAAATGGATGATTATTCTAGAGCTTCACTCGAAATTATAAATGAAAAAAATAATCATAATAAACCATTAAGAGTTAAAAAGAAAAACATTTTCAAGAAGGGTTCATCCTTTAAATCCAACAGTCTAGCCTCACTGAAGAAAAATAGAATAAATAAGCATAATCTTTTATGTATATTCAATACCGGCTTATTTTGCAAACTATGTGGCACATATGGTTTAATTGCTTACTTGAAGTGCCAGGAGCTTAGAAAAGGAAATGAAATGGATAATTAGCAAAGCAAACCCTGTTGGACCTAAGGAAAAATGGATTTAAATTAAAATTATCAAATTAGTTATTTTTCTCCTTAGACCCTAGGACTAGATTTAGGGGGTAGTGGTGATTAAAAGGCTAGGAAGTGACCTATGCTTAAAATTACGAAACTTAGTATTTGCATTCTCTATATATTATTTTGTTATACTAAGATTAACATCCACTTCCAAATGGACATGACATCTTTTCCAGGTAATTAATTTCAAATGCTTAACTCATGCTTAAGTATAACACTTTAAGTTAAGTCACTGTTGTCCATTGCAAAAAATTAAGTGTTAGGGTTCCATCTTATGTCATATATTACTGTACCCTAAACTCACTTTTGAATATGAAAAGCCTAAATCAAAATCAAGTCATCACTCTAAGCTTAAAGCACTATTGATCATAAATGACTAATGTATATTAAGTGCTTCTTATAGCTATAACCAAATTAGAGGCATCCAGTAGGGGATTGGTCCCTTTGAGTTTAAATTATAAATCCTTTAATTTTGATTTAATTACTCCATAGAAAATCTTTGCCAAACCACGATCATATCAGGTATAGATTCATCCTTTCCTTGGTTTGTATCCTTGTTCCAAATTGTGATAATATCTAAAGGTTACTTTCCCATCACCAAAGAGCATTGTTCACAACAGTCACATATCCTATATGCTCTTTGCGCAAGCATGGAAATGATCACCATCACGAAAATATTTTGAAAAATGTCGTGTCTATCCTAAATACTCTTCTGTACCCATTAGTGATTTAAATTTTCAAAGAGTATTTATTTATCTTCCCTTCACAAGCTCTCAAATCATTAAGTCATATCCTTCAGAGCTTTATGTGCTTAGAGTTGAGTTGAATGACTAATATGATCTTCTAGGTGTCAATCTAGATGAATGTATAAAATTCAAGTAGACCTATGCATTTGCAACTTTAAGTCAAAAGCCATTCTAGCTTGAGCATCTCTCACATATTGACATATTATAAGAAAAGAGGTAGACATAGGCTTATCACACTTAAACGAATATACGTTGTGACTTTTTGGTCAAATAAGCCTAAAGCAGTCACAGCAAGATTAAATCATGAAAAATCTAAACACTTGGCTAATTAATTGAAAAATGAAAAAGGCATAAAATGGATTAGTGCATAACTCAGGGGGAGCAATTGTAGAGACCCAAACCCGAAATAAGCTAGGTTCATTGACGAAGGAGTCACCTTCGTTGATGAAGTCCTTTAGAGCCTCGTCGACGAGCAAATACCAAGCAGGTCAGAGAAATATTCAGAACTTGGAATCGGCAACGAAGGGATGGCCTCGTCGACGAGCTGTGTGGTGAATTCGTCGATGAAGATGCCGACTTGTTGACGAGTTGGACTTGGTCAAAGGCCCTATAAATATCCATTTTGGTTGCTTAAGGTCTAAGGTTGCTCCTAAAAGCTCTCTCTCTCTCTCTCTAAATATCTTCACCGTTCGACACCCGTTTCTAAAAGCGAAAGTTCCTACAGGGATCAGAAGAAGAAGTTTTACAACTTTAGCAGATCAGATCGTTAATTTTAGGATTTTTGAGTTTTCTCAAAAATCGAGGTAAGGATCTGATCTTAATTTTGATTGGATATTTGGATAGTAGTCAAAATTATAGTAAGGTTATGTTCTATGGTTTTAGGTTTTCAGGATCCCGGGTTGTCGGTTTGGATCATTTTCATACGAAGTTTTGTTTCGAGTTTAAGGTAAGGGGAAATTGATTACAACAACATTTTTGGAAAGCTAAACTGCTAAAAAGTTAGTTTATATTTATATGTATGATTTAACTACTTATTTGCTAAACTCTACCAAGTAGAAATGTCGATTTTACGATTTTACAGTTTTTGGTAAAAACGAGGATTTTGACATATGATCTCCAAATCTTATGAAAATTACTTATTTGCATTTATATTGTAATAGGAGATGCCTTAATCCTTTACTATGACATTTAAATTATGTTTATCGGATTTTTATCATTTGGCAGATTTTTTGGATTAAACTCGCATGATATATGTTGAAATGGAAATGTATGAATTTTCTATACTATTGATATAAATTATGGGAACGGAGTTCCAATTTGTTATACTGAGTATGTTGAAATGGAGAACGTATGAATTTTCTATACTATTGATATAGATTATAGGAACGAAGTTCCAATTTGTTATACTGAGTATGTGGAAAACAGAGGCCGGTGATACACCAAGCTGTATCAATAAACAAAAGAGGTAAACTGAGTGGATAGGCACCTGTTTGAACATAATGTGATTATTTGAATTTGTTAAAATGCCGAAATTGCACAGGTTACTATATTTTGCTATAAATTGTATATATGATACTGGAACCACAGCTTGTGGCCAAAAAAAGTTGAAAGAAACTTTAGTAAAAGAAGTTGAAAGAAACTTCAGTAAAAGGGGTTGAAAGATACTCCATTTTGGGGGTTGAAATAGACTCCTAGGGCTAGGTATCGATGTTGGCAGTACAGTGCAACCATACATGAGAAATCAGTATGGGTATGTTAGATGGTCGACCTGCGAGGAGTTAGTAAGCTTCTTGAAAAATATAAACCAAGGGGCGCTCGGATCATAAAGATACTCAGTTTTGTCTGCACGAATAGGACACTGTCAGAGGCAATTAGTGCACAACCCATGCCACGGGGTAAACGGGCAAATTTGTCATACCAAGCTGGGGGTGTTCTAATAATCATATGCATAATTTAAATATTTGATGTGCAGACAAATGTTATATGTTAGACTATTATAAATAAATGTTTGAAACGTATGAGTTTGTATGAAATTGTGCATATATGCAGTCACACATTGTTATAACACTTTCTTCCTTACTGAGAGGTATCTCACCCTATTATACAACCTTTGTCTTTAGGTCCATCAGTACGTTGGTCCTAGTAGCTAAAGCGACTGGGAAGATTGTATTTTGGTTTAGCTTACGTAAGCATTTGAATCATGTATTATACTTAGATGAAGGTCTTTTTTGGAGGATTGTAATAACCGAATTTATCCTATGTTTGGATTTATGTACTTGTGGATGTATTAGTAAGCTCTGGTATAAATCTAGCAGAAATCCCAATGAATGTTTATGTTTCTCCGTGACATTTACATTGTAATTATGTTTGATTTACACCTGTATGCCCTTGTTTAGGGCGGGTTGTCTATGTATCTTGATCAGGTATAGGTATTTTGTATGAGTAAGTGACACCTGGGTCCGTATAAAGGGCCGGGTTGTTACAGTTGGTATCAAAGCCTGAACCGGTTGGAAGTGTGATCTCAATCATGCTGCCTAGTTAGGGATATGAGCAGAACTTAGGATTGGCTAGTTCTGATAGTTTAGAATATACCAGAGTATAGGACATGGATATTATCTTGAATTTTGTTTGGTATACCTGGAGACGAAAACAATTGGCAGACTTCTATGTTTTTCTAGATCATTCGAAGGGTTCATAAAATCATGGCAATCTATTGATGGTGTTGTTTCCAAGTGGCAGGGTGGAACTTGAGTTAGAATGATAATGTCAAGTTAATGGAGTATGTCAATGTTAAGGCTATGAACTTAGAGAATTGGCCTTATGTTGTGATAGTAGTCGTTGATGGGTAGGCTATTACTTTTTTAATGGATTCTCATAATTGTTTTCAGGATGGAATCTAGGGATATGACTGCCAATGTGGGAGGCAGTAGTAGTGAGGGTGCTAGCCCTGAGGCTGGTAATGATTTTACTAGTGTGTTAAGTGACTTCACACAACAGCTTATGGCTAAGGTAATGCGGACAAATAGGGGGCATGATTGTCCTATGACTCTGTTGGGTTGCTCCATTGAGCAGTTCACCAGGTTGAAGCCCTCAGCTTTTGTGGGTAGTGCATATCCAGTTTGTGCCGAGAATTGGATCTAGGAGATCGAGAAGATCCTAGACGTGTTGAACTGCATTGAGAGGCAGAAAGTCACCTTCGCCACGTTCAAGTTGGCAGAGGAGGCTGAGAGATGGTGGGTGTCTGTAAAGCAGATGGAAGAGCACCGACTTATACCAATAGCGTTGACGTGGGCTTGATTCAAAGAGCTATTCTTTGAATGTTATTTTTCGGCCATGGTTAGAAACACGAAGATTGAGGAATTTATGAATATGACGCAGCAATCGCTGATAATGTAGCAGTACGCTGCCAAATTCTAGGAGTTGTCCCGATTTGCTCCATTCGTGATACCTAATGAAGCAAAGAAGGCCTGGAAATTTCAGAGAGGAATGAGGAGCGAGATCCGTAAGCAGACAGCAATCTTACAGTTGTAGGACTTTGCTATGTTGGTTGATAAAGCCACGGTAGCAGAAGAGTGTTTGATGGAGGACCCAGAGGTTTAGGTCACGAAGAAGAGGCCAGCGCCTCCTAATTCTTTGTCTGGGGCAGGACAGGGTAAGTGGAAGAAGAACAGTGGTGGTATGTCTCAAAATAGCGCACGTGTACAACGTTGCTCTTTATGTGGTAAGACACACCATGGGCAGTGTTGGTTGTCTACGCGGGCCTGTATGTGGTGTGGTAGGCAAGGACATCAGATGAGAGATTGTCAGTTGTAGAGGAATAGTGGAACCTCGCAGCAGCTCTCAGGCACAGCGTGGTGGTTAGCAAGGGGGTGTGACCCAGGCGAGGGTGTATTCTCTGACTCCAGCTAATTTTGAGAATGCGCGTGATGTTCTTATAGGTATTATTTACATGCTTTCTTATAAAGTTGTTGTATTATTTGATTCTGAGGCAACGCATTCTTTTATTTCCCATGGATTTATGAAACTGTGTGGATTAGAGGTGCAACGGTTAGATTATGAATTGGTAGTAGCTACACCGTCCGGGTCTGCGGTCGGGTGTAGCAGTGTAGTCTGTGACTTTCTGGTTGAAATATAGGGGAGGATACTACCAGTTGACCTTGTGGGGTATGACATGTTTGGTTTTGATATCATCTTTGGGATGGACTCGTTGTCGTCCAGTTATGCCAATATTGACCACCACATGAGAGAGGTGTTGTTTAGATCACTTGGAAAGAAGGAATTCAAGTTCCTCGGTTTGTGTGTGCGTTCTGCACCATGAATCCTTTCTGTTATGCAAACTAGGAGGCTACTCCTGAAAGGGTGCCAAGGGTATTTGGCGTTTGTGAAAGACACACCAACAAAAGAAGGGGACTTGGAGATGATTGCTGTAGTGTGCGAGTTCCCTGATGTATTTTCGGAGGACTTTCTAGGTTTACCTCCAGACCGTGAAGTGGAATTTTCTATTGAGTTAGCTCTAGGTACGACACCTATGTCAAAATCTCTGTATCGTATGGCTCCATCCGAATTGAGAGAATTGAAAGAACAACTTTAGAAGTTGCTAAACAAAGGGTACATTCGACCCAGTGTTTCTCCTTAGGGAGCACCGGTGTTATTTGTGAAGAAGGATGGGTCGATGAGGATGTACATCGACTACCGAGAACTGAATAAGGTGAAGATAAAAAATAAATATTCGCTACCCAGGATTGATAATTTTTTTGACCAACTTTAGGGCACGTAGGTCTTCTCCAAGATTAACCTGCCGTCTGGGTGCCACCAATTGAAGGTGAAAGCGGAGGACGTCTCGAAAATTGCATTTCAAACCCGGTATGGCCATTTTGAATTTATGGTTATGCCTTTTGGTTTGACTAATGCACTTGCAGCCTTTATGGATTTGATGAACAGGGTCTTCCATGAATATTTAGACCGGTTCATTGTGGTATTTATCAATGACATCCGAGTGTATTCTAGGAGTGCTGCAGAGCATGAAGTTCATTTGAGGCTAGTTTTGCAAGTGCTTAGGGATAAGAGGTTGTATGCTAAACTGAAGAAGTGTGACTTCTGGCTGGAACATATTGTATTTCTAGGGCACATGGTATCTAAAGAAGGTGTATCGGTGGACTTGAGTAAGATAGAAGTAGTGATGGACTAGGAGAGACCAAAGAATGTTCAAGAGGTCAGAAGTTTTATGGGTCTTGCAGGTTGCTACAGTCGATTTGTGGAAGGGTTCTCTAGTTTAGCAGGTCCTTTGACGAAACTCACGCGGAAAAACATGAGGTACGATTAGACGGATGAGTGCGAGCTAAGTTTCCAAGAGCTGAAACGACGATTGGTCACTACTCCAATTCTAACTCTTCCATCCAATGATGGTGGCTTCGTTATTTATAGTGATGCTTCAAAAAAAGGGTATTGGTTGTGTTCTAATGCAGCAGGGTAAAGTAGTTGCTTACGCTTCTTGTCAACTCAAAGAATACGAGAAGAACTACCCGAAACATGATTTGGAATTAGCAGCGGTAGTGTTTGTGACTCACTCGAAAAATGAGCAGCTCGGAAGCTATCCCAAGTATAGGAGTTCTGTCGTGTAATATTAAGCCCAAGGGTTAGATCGTCTCCTCAGGGAATGCGTTTTAATCTCAAAATTTACGTTCTTCCAATCGAAATTAAAAAGGTACTGAACTCACTTCAGATTCAAGATTTTCAAAATTGTGGAGACCTAATTTAACAAATTAAATACACACGCAAATTAAAGTCCTAAAACTAGCACGCACTAAATTAAATAACAATCACGAAAATCCTAGTCTACTTAAGGAAACACTGAAACACGCTTAATTAAAGATGACAACTTTGAATAAGGAATTATAACACGCAGGAATGGAAACTCAATCAAACACACACACGCGCCGAATAAAAATCAAATCTTTAACATGAACTAAAAATTACGAACCAAAATCACAATTTAAATGCAGATTAAAAACTGAACTTTTAATACGAGCCAAGAACTCGAACTGAAGGAACAAAACACGAACAAAGATCTAAAGTTAACGAATCACAATAACACCTTTCTCCTTTTTATTATTATTTAAGAACTAGAATGGACATCACCAAATTAAGGTACTAAATCGAGCACTACCGATCCTAACACATACTCAATTAAAAGAAAAAGAAAATAAGTAAATAGATAAATAAATACTGTAAGAAGAATAAAAAGCCTAAACAAATATCCCAATGAAAATTCGTACTTTAATAAAAAGTCTAAACAACAATTAAAGTCTAAAATAAAATTCAAACCAATTTAATTCAATGCTCAAACAATTAATACTAATAAAATAATCATAAAGAAAAGTTGAGAGAGAGAGAGAGAGAGAGAGAGAGAGAGAGAAGAGCTGTGCAGGGGCTGTTGTGCCGTGAAGCTGTTGCTGTGCTGGAGAAGTTGCTGCAAGCTACAGGAAGCTGCTGCTGTGTCGTGAGGGTCTGCTGTGTTGCTAGTGTTGTAGCTATGCTGTGCATGGGTGCTGTGCTGAGGGAGGACTGGGACAAAGGGCAAGGAAGAGAATAGGGAAAGGCAGAGCTAAGGAAGAATAGGGGAAGGGAAACAGAGAAGGAACAAAGCAGGAAAAAAAACAAAACTAAAGAAGAAGAAGAAGAAGAAGAAGAAGAAGAAGAAGAAGAAGAAGAAGAAGAAGAAGAAGAAGAAGAAGAAGAAGAGGGAAGAGAGGAGAATGGGGAGCCACGGGGGCTGCCTCTGCAGGAATAGGAAGGGAAGGGTTAAATAGGATAGGGGGAAAAGCCCTAGACCCAGATAGGAGACTCGACCCGGCAACTTGACCCAATTGGAGTTGACCCGAATTGCTATATTTTTTTCATTTTTTTCATTCTCTGTTCATCGCAAATCTGACTCTTCTGGAGCTCGTATCTCATAAAACTAAAAACACAAAAGTTGTAGATAATCCTTTCCTCTTTCTCTAAAAATTTGAATCGTCTCGATCGAGGCTCGGACGGAAAAGTTATGCATGCAATACGAACAGGTGTCGGTTTTGGTTCCCGAGAATTTTCCTGCGACAAAAAATTACCAAAACTTCATAAATAGTACAATAAAATTCAAGAATGATGATTTTGGCACTTTATTAAAATATTGGACAATTTTGGACATTTAATTAAAAATATAAACCATAAAACCCGGGTTAAGATGCCCAATTACGCAGTTTCGGCACGTAATCACACCCCCTAACTAATGTTTTGCTAGTCTCTAGCAAATGACATGAATGAATCTCAGGTGGTGTCTACAACTACATACTCCAGGAATCATGAAATCAATGCACATGCAACACAAGCATACCATTTCACATACTAGAATACTATTGAATTTCACACAGACTTGTTCATATTCAGTATACATAACTCCAAAACACGTCACTCATGCAAGTTTTATCGTTTATATGTGATTTGAGAGCAGTATACTTCACATGAAGTTAATCAGTGGCACATTCAGAGTTAATGCAATCATATAAGTTTGAGTATAAACAGGTAAACTCTCGAGGTGTGTGTGATGTGTGTGACTCAGTACACCTAGGACGCTAGTGGACACTTACAGAACGATCGCTTTGACTCGTCCTAACTGGTATACCCTCAAAAACACTCAAAGAAAATGGGTTCACTCGTCATATGTGAGGAGGAGTGTCGCGATCAAACATCCCACATATTAAAAGGAACAAAGCTAAGTATATGGAGTGGACTAGTCTGGAAAGGATCTAGCCTATCTATGAGGTGTCGGGTCCTTCACCCTAGCATCTTCTCACCTACTCGCCATATCCAACTGAGACCACCCTAGATCAACTCATTCACAAACTTGTCGTGAATACATCTGAGGCATTAACCGGTTGAAGAATCTTCATACGTGGAAAAATATGTGTTGTCCTCGACTTTTTGTGATATGTATTTGGGCCGGCATTGACATTTCATTTCATGCGCATGTGTATTGCTTATTCTTTTTTTTGGTCATTCTTTATTTTCTGTCTTTTCTTGAGCAATAAGGACAATATTAACACTTCTTTTTTAATCTTCATACCATCAATGGGAATTGAGCTCGAATAGAAGTTCATGAATTAAGTCTATCTCTAGGGGTGGCTCAACCTTCACATTTTGAGTAGGCTACAAAACCTAGGTTTCTATCTCCCCACTAGGTGTCACCTCTAGACTAGCAAATCAAAAACAGAGACTAGTGTACAAGGAATCATCCATAAAAAAAGAATTAAGTTCTATGAACTCTGATTTGATATTAACGCTCAAAAGGACAATAAATAGCTCAAGGATATCTCACAAGGTGTCATAGTCTCCACGGATGTTCTCTCAATGCTCACAGGAAACCCTAAGTACAATGAATCACATGAATGTGTTTATTTAGCCTCTTGAGATGCATGTAGATACAGGAAATTATATAACCAAATTAACACGAATGTACTACCAATCAATTTTTCATGGAGTCATAAGATCATATAAAGAGAAAACTACACATGATTGACTCAAGTGTGTCATTCTTAAGTTATATGCAAGTATGCGAAAGGTATGAGTTAGTGTTAAGCATGACATAATGCAATGTAATCCTTCAGTGCTCCTCCTTTATTTCTTTTTCTTTTTTTTTTCTTTTTTGTTTTTTTGTATTTTTGATTTTTTTTTTGAAATATAAAACCCGATACGTATACGTGCACAGTGTTACATACGAATGCTCATCCCCCCCCCCAACTAAAATGGAACATTGTCCTCAATGTGAAAGCATAGGGGAAATAGAAAATACTATGCACGGGAAAAGTAAAGCGTACCTGAGTGGCGAAATAATAGAAATCGAACAATGAGAAAATGGTCCTGAAAACTAACTAAAAATAAAATAAGATAAAATAAAAGGAAAATAAGGGAAAGAAAAACATCACAATTGTCTAGCGGAGGCTCAAGAGGAATTTCGTTTGGTGGCCGCAGGTCTATAAATTGCATCATCGGTTCTCCAAATTTGAGCCGCCACAATCGATCATTCGTCATACCTGCACGAAAATCAACCACAAATGAATTAATGCGTGTCAAAATACCAAACAATTTGCGTGCAGGTCGACCCTCATGTGTGGATAAGAAAGGGTCTTTATTCAACATTGTGTCCAGGAAATGTGCTTCTTTACGAACTAATGGTTGAGAGAAAGTGATCAGAATAATTACCTGCAGTTCTTCAGAAGCATTAACATTAAAAGTTTTACCTGGTTCTTTGAAAATCATATGCTCACCAGACTGGTCACCCTCTTTATCGGGTGTACATATCATCATACCACTGCAAGATTCTGCCTCCACACTAGGCTCCTTAACATCTGATTCAGGTGGGAGTGACAATTTCACGATTTCTGAGCTCGGAGTATGAGGTACCACAGGTTGGTACTCCGTATGAGTATCAGTCTCCTCATCAACTAACTGCTCCGCTTCTGACCCCGTTTCCTCTGATTTTTATTTGACCTCTTCTGGTTCAGCCATGACTTCTAGTGCTGGGACAACTGGTTGTCCGACGATGAGCATCTCAGGTTGGGAGACTTCTTTTTCGCTTCTCAAAGTGATGGCGGCCTCTACTGTCTTAAGAGAAACATCGTGTATTTGTTGGTGTGGCTGCTGGTACTCTTAAGGACTAGGTTGAGGTTCCACGGGCAATTCTTCGTTTTCTAAGATGTCCAATTGCGTGCCTATTGCATTAATGGTGTCCCACAATTCATTATTATGATCAGCTTGAGTTTGCATGAATTGTTGGAGCATGTTCGCCATTTGTGCTATGCTATCCTCGAAAAGGTCTGACGACGTACAGCTCGAAGGGATCTGTTGTGATTGATATTGAGGCGGAGGGTTGTTTGGGCAGTTTGGTGGCTCGTATGCATCACCACCACTAATTGTGCTGATAGGATGTGCAGTCATGGGTGCCTGAGTGTATCGTGTGTTGCACTGTGGGACATTGTCAGCTAAGTAATCAAAGAATGATAATACCTGATCTGGATCCTCGCTGACGGGCTCTCCATTAGACATAGTCTGGACAAAACACTTGCAATCAGGGGTAAGAGCAGTATAAAAATAATCAGCTAACCTCCATGAGTCGAACCCGTGATGTGGACAAGTGCTTAGTAGATCCTTGAATTGCTCCCAGCAAGCCCGAAATGTCTCGTCATCCTGCTGCACAAAATTAAGAATCTGTTCTTGCAAAAATTGAGTTCTCTGTGAGGGACAAAATGCATGCAGGAATTCATGCTCCATATCAACCCAATTAATGATAGAGTGCGGTCTCAAGGAATGAAACCAAATCAGTGCCCTATCCTGCAAAGTAGCAAGAAATAAATTCAATCTAGTAGATTCGTCAGTTTTAGCATGAGAGAAAAACATGTTGCAGGTAAATTCAAACTCTGCTAAGTGCTGATATAGGCACTCAGATTCCATCCCGTAAAACTTAGGTAGCAATGACGTCCTCCCGCGCTGCATCATGAAATTAAGCTCGTCATAAGGCAAAATAGTGGAAGAGGATGCAGTGGCATATTCAAGCTACAAAAAGTCCATTATCGTGCGTGGTGCAAGTGCAGCCATTTTTCAAAACTCAATTTTTTTTTTCTTTTTGTTTTCTATTTTTTTTTTCTTTTTCATAAAACTAATAAAAATGACAGGTAAAACGCAAAATTGAGACTAAGAACGACATTCCCCGGCAACGGCGCCAAAAACTTGACTCACTCGAAAAATGAGCAACTCGGAAGCTATCCCAAGTATAGGAGTTCTGTCGTGTAATATTAAGCCCAAGGGCTAGATCGTCTCCTCAAGGAATGTGGTTTAATCTCAAAATTTACGTTCTTCCAATCGAAATTAAAAAGGTACTGAACTCACTTCAAATTCGGGATTTTCAAAATTGTGGAGACCTAATTTAACAAATTAAATACACACGCAAATTAAAGTCCTAAAACTAGCACGCACTAAATTAAATAACAATAACAGAAATCCTAATCTACTTAAGGAAACACTGAAACACGCTTAATTAAAGATGACAACTTTGAATAAGGAATTATAACACGCAGGAATGGAAACTCAATCAAACACACACACGCGCGGAATAAAAATCAAATCTTTAACATGAATTAAAAATTACGAACCAAAATCACAATTTAAATGTAGACTAAAAACTGAACTTTTAATACGAGCCAAGAACTCGAACTGAAGGAACAAAACACGAACAAAGATCTAAAGTTAACGAATAACAATAACACCTTTCTCCTTTTTATTATTATTTAAGAACTAGAATGGACATCACCAAATTAATGTACTAAATCGAGCACTATCGATCCTAACACATACTCAATTAAAAGAAAAAGAAAATAAGTAAATAGATAAATAAATACTGTAAGAAGAATAAAAAGCCTAAACAAATATCCCAATGAAAATTCATACTTTAATAAAAAGTCTAAACAACAATCAAAGTCTAAAATAAAATTCAAACCAATTTAATTCAATGCTCAAACAATTAATACTAATAAAATAATCATAAAGAAAAGTTGAGAGAGAGAGAGAGAGAGAGAGAGAGAGAGAGAGAGAGAGAGAGAGAGAAGAGCTGTGCAGGGGCTGCTGTGCCGTGAAGCTGCTGCTGTGCTGTGAAGCTGCTGCTGTGCTGGAGAAGTTGCTGCAAGCTGCGGGAAGCTGCTGCTGTGCCGTGAGGGTCTGCTGTGTTGCTGGTGTTGCAGCTATGCTGTGCGTGGGTGCTGTGCTGAGGGAGGACTGGGACAAAGGGCAAGGAAAAGAATAGGGAAAGGTAGAGCTAAGGAAGAATAGGGGAAGAAGGAAAGGGAAACAGAGAAGGAACAAAGCAGGAAAAAAAACAAAACTAAAGAAGAAGAAGAAGAAGAGGGAAGAGAGGAGAATGGGGAGCCACGGGGGCTGCCTCCACAGGAAGAGGAAGAGAAGGGTTAAATAGGATAGGGGGGAAAGCCCTAGACCCGGATAGGAGACCCGACCCGGCAACTTGACCCAATTGGAGTTTACCCAAATTGCTATATTTTTTTCATTTTTTTCATTCTCTATTCATCACAAATCTGACTCTTTTGAAGCCCATATCTCATAAAACTAAAAACACAAAAGTTGTAGATAATCCTTTTCTCTTTCTTTAGAAATTTGAATCGTCTCAATCGGAGCTCGGACGAAAAATTTATGCATGAAATACTAACAGATATCGGTTTTGGTTCCCGGGAGTTTTCCTGCAACAAAAAATTACCAAAACTTTATAAATAGTGCAATAAAATTCAAGAATGATGATTTTGGAACTTTATTAAAATATTGGACAATTTTGGACATTTAATTAAAAATATAAACCGTAAAACCCGGGTTAAGATGCCCAATTACGCAGTTTCGGCGCGTAATCAGTTTGCACTGAAAATTTGGAGGCATGACTTGTACGGTGAAAGGTGTGAGATTTTTACCGACCATAAAATTCTTAAATACTTTTTCATCCAGAAAAAGCTCAACATGAGACAACATAGATGGCTTGAATTGATTAAAGACTACGACTGTGTTATTAGCTATCACATAGGAAAGACTAATGTTCTAGCCGATGCTCTGAGTCGAAAGTCTATGGATGCGTCTATTTCAGCAGTAGAGGTTCATCATCAGATCTGTATGGACCTTGAAAGGTTGAGTTTGGAGGTGGTAGAAGGAAACCATCAGGTTGTTCTTGCCAGCTTGGTGTTACAGCCAACTTTGCAGGAAAGGATTCGTGTGGCGCAGAAGGAGGATCCTGAGTTGGTTGGAATTATGGAAGGAATTCAGAAGGGGTTGAAGCCGGATTTTAGTGTCTCCGGCGATGGGATATTGAGATTTTGCGGCAGGGTTTGTGTACCGAATGATGTCATGATTAAACAGGTCATTTTAGAGAAGGCACACCATTCACTCTACACAGTACATCCTGGTAGTATGAAAATGTATCGAGATTTGAGGGAATCTTTCTGGTGGTCCAATATGAAAAGAAAGGTTGCCCAATTTGTAGAGTAGTGTCTAACATGTCAGCGGATCAAAGAGGAACATCAGAGGCCGACAGGACCACTTCAGCCACTCGACGTCCCTGAGTGGAAATGGGAACAGGTCTCGATGGATTTTTTGACGGGTTTACCTGCGGCGGTGCATGGGTAGAATGACATATGGGTTATAGTGGGTCGGCTGACAAAGACTACACATTTCATTCCAATCAGAGTCAGCTACTCTCTGAACAGGCTGGCAGAACTTTATGTGTAAGAGGTGGTACGACTCCCTGGTGTCCTTATCTCTATTGTTTCAAATCGGGATCCGCATTTTACAACTCATTTCTAGAAGAGTTTACAAGATGCCTTGGGATCACGATTGACATTCAGTACGTCTTTTCACCCGCAGATGGATGGAAAGTCGGAGAGGGCTATTCAAATGTTAGAGGATATGTTGTGGGCTTGTGTACTAGATTTCGGTGATAGTTGGATACGATATCTACCTCTTGTTGAGTTTGCATATAATAACAGTTACCAAGAGAGCATAGAGATGACACCTTATGAGGCTTTATATGGGCGTTGGTGTCGACCTCCGTTGTATTGGGATTAGGTAGGTGAGCGGCAGATACTAGGTCCAGAAATAATTCAGCAGACCTCTGCAAAGGTTAGATTGATCAGGGAAAGAATCAAAGCATCTCAGAGTAGACAGAAGAGTTATGCTGATACTCGTCGACAAGAGTTGGAATTTAAGATAAGAGATATAGTATTCTTAGGAATCGCTCCAATGAAAGGGGTGATGAAGTTCGGAAAGAAGGGGAAGCTAAGTCCTCAGTATATTGGACCTTTTGAGAACCTTAAAAGGATAGGTTCGGCTGCTTATCGAGTGGTTTTACCTCCAGTATTATCCAGAGTCCATGATATATTTCACGTGTCTGTACTGAGGAAGTACGTACTAGATCCATCACACGTACTGAGTTATGAACCTTTAGAGATCAGTGATACCTTATCGTATGAGGAAGTACCAGTGCAGATATTGGATCGGAAGGTGCAGTAGTAAAGGACTAAGGAAATACCTCTTGTAAAGGTATTATGGCATGACCATGCAGTGGAAGAAGCTTCATAGGGATTAGAATTTGAAATACGCCAGAAGTACCCGTACTTATTTGATAGTACATTGTTACATAGTAGTATAGATAGTATGGATTTATTAATATGATCTTCGGGAGAGTCTTGATTATATATGTAAGCTCCCGATGTATCCTTTGTGTAACCACAGTATTCCTCCACCATATGTGAGGGTATGTAATGAAATTTGGGCCAAAGTCACTCTGTAGGTGACGGTCGACTCTTTTGTAAAGTGATGTTATAAGAAAAGATTATGTGAGCAAGGGTTAGTAAATTTTGAGGATGAAATTCTTATAAGGATGGGAGATCGTAGAGACCCAAACCCAAAATAAGCTGGGTTCGTCGACAAAGGAGTCACGTTCATCGACGAAGTCCTTCAGAGCCTTGTCGACGAGCGAATACCGAGCGGGTCAGAGAAATATTTGGAACTTGGACTCGCCGACAAAGGGATGGCCTCATCGACGAGCTGTGTGGCGGATTCGTCAACAAAGGCGCCGACTCGTCGACAAGTTGGACTTGGTCAAAGCCCTTATAAATATCCATTTTGGTTGCTTAAATGCTAAGGTTGCTCCCAAAAGCTCTCTCTCTCTCTCTCTCTCTCTCTCTCTCTCTCTCTCTCTCTCTCTCTCACTTGTGATTCTCTCTCTTTCTCTAAAGATCTTCGCCATTCGACGCCCATTTCTAAGAGCGGAAGTTCCTGCAGGGATCAGAAGAAGAAGTTTTACAACTTTAGTGGATCAGATCATTAATTTGAGGATTTTCGGGTTTTCCAAAAAATCTAGGTAAGGATCTAATCTTAATTTGATTGTATATTTGGATAGTAGTCGAAATTATAGTAAGGTTATGTTATGTTGTTTTAGGTTTTCAGGATCCCGGGTTGTCGGTTTGGATCATTTTCATACGAAGTTTCGTTTCAAGTTTAAGGTAAGGGGAAATTGATTACAACAGCTTTTTTGGAAAACTAAACCGCTAAAAAATTAGTTTATATTTATATATATGATTTAACTGCTTATTTTCTAAATTCTACCGAGTAGAAATGCTGATTTTACAATTTTACGATTTTTGGTAAAAACAAGGATTTTAGCATATGATCTCCAAATCTTATGAAAATTACTTATTTGCATTTATATTATAATAGGAGATGCTTGAATCCTCTATTATCACATTTAAATAATGTTTATCAGATTTTTATCATTTGGCGGATTTTTTGGATTAAACTCGTGTGATATATGTTGAAATGGAAATGTATGAATTTTCTATACTATTAATATAGATTATGGGAACAGAGTTCCAATTTG
The DNA here is from genome assembly GCF_029873635.1 of Malania oleifera. Taxonomy (NCBI): domain Eukaryota; kingdom Viridiplantae; phylum Streptophyta; class Magnoliopsida; order Santalales; family Ximeniaceae; genus Malania; species Malania oleifera. Next base: position 47,629,339 of record NC_080424.1, on the reverse strand, counting down.
CTATACTAAGTATGTTGAAATGGGGAACGTATGAATTTTCTACACTATTGATATAGATTATGGGAACGGAGTTCCAATTTGTTATACTGAGTATGTGGAAAACAGAGGTTGGTGATACACCGAGCTGTATTAGTAAACAAAAGAGGTAAACTGAGTGGATACGCACTGGTTTGAACCCAATGTGATTATCTGAATTTGTGAAAATACTGGAATTGCACAGGCTACTATATTTTGCTATAAATTGTATATATAATACTGGAACCACAACTTGTGTCCAAAAGAAGTGAAAGAAACTTCAATAAAAGAAGTTGAAAGAAACTTCAGTAAAAGGGGTTGAAAGATACTCCATTTTGGGGGTTGAAATCTCCTAGGGCTAGGTACCAATGTTGGCAGTACAGTGCAACCATACATGAGAAATCAGTATGGGTATGTTAGATGGTCGACCTGCGAGGAGTTAGTAAGCTTCTTGAAAAATATAAACCAGGGGGCGCTCGGATCATAAAAGATACTCGGTTTTGTCTGCACGAATAGGACATTGTCAGAGGCAATTAGTGCACAACCCATGCCACGGGGTAAACGGGAAAATTTGTCATACCAAGCTGGGGGTATTTTAATAATCATATGCATAATTTAAATATTTGATGTGCAGACAAATGTTATATGTTACACTATTATAAACAAATGTTTGAAACGTATGAGTTTGTATGAAATTGTGCATATATGCAGTCACACACTGTTGTAACACTTTCTTCCTTAATGAGAGGTGTCTCACCCTATTATACAACCTTTGTCTTTAGGTCCATTAGTACGTCGGTCCTAGTAGCTAAAGCGACTGGGAAGATTGTATTTTGGTTTAGCTTACGTAAGCATTTGAATCATGTATTATACTTAGATGAAGGTCCTTTTTGGAGGATTGTAATAACCGGATTTATCCTATGTTTGGATTTATGTACTTGTGGATGTATTAGTAAGCTCTGGTATAAATCTAGCAGAAATCCCAATGAATGTTTATGTTTCTTCGTGACATTTACATTGTAATTATGTTTGATTTATATCTGTATGCCCTTGTTTAGGGCGGGTTGTCTACGTATCTTGATCAGGTATGGGTATTTTGTATGAGTGAAAACTAATTGAATAATTAAACAATTAAACTTCATCCTGGCATAATCATCAAAGATTTAGAAAGGCTAAAATCCATCCCTATAGAAAGGGCATAAATGATCCATATGCATCACTTTCGAGTACTGAATTATTGAGGCTCTTATCAAAACCCTGAACATCATATCATGTGCTTAATGGTCTACGAATATATATGGATTCGTCTAGGTTATGAGTATCATTTCATGCCTTAGTATATCTTTTCTGGTGCATATGTAATACATAGGGATTGCTATACTGGTTGCATAGAAGAGTAAATTAATCTTTACTAGTATATTTATTTCAAGAGATTTAAAATGATGGCTTATATTACTAAGCATATTGAAAATGGTCTTTAATGGGTATAAGTAGCTTATTGCATCAAAGCTAGAATTCAAATTGATAGGGGGGAGCATCTTAAATTAAAGTTCTATCTTGTTATGCTCACCAATATTTTTGGCTTAGATCAGTTTGTTATTCATTGTGGCATGTGCACAATTGTAATGACCTTATTGAATATCTTAATTGAAAAATATAATACTTAGCCACACGTTCTGTGTTTGCCATATGATCTTACATGTAATTGTTGAATTTTTAGGATCATTATAGTTGTGGTTTTCTGGTTATATTTTAGTATGTGCTTAATTGACAAACTAGAAAATTTGTACTTGCTTGCTTTAAATTAAAATCTTATTTTTCAGCAAGCACACCCCTAGTACTTCTTGCAAACATCAAAAGGGGATATATATTTATATTTATATACATATGTATTTATTTTAATACTTCATGGCAAAAACTAATTTCAAAACTAATACTTTTTCTCTTGCCTCATTATTATTACATACATATATGGTTTTAAAATTGCATAACTAGTTTGATAATTTCATATAAAAATGCATGTGAACTAGTTAGACTGTTTTATGCTCAAACCTTCTATTTGGTTATCATATGTCATGTGCTTTTAACTCAAATCTTTCATAGGTCTTATAATATGATTTAAACTACTATGGTTTGTGGATAATTCTGGTCTAATTACGTTTGTTATGTCATTTAAATCATTTAAATGACCAGTTATAGGGTTTGTGTGCTTAAGTGTTAAACTTGGCGTTGCTTTATACTCTATGAATTTGTTTATGATATGAAAATGCATGACTATCATATCTCTTGCATGATTGATAGTTATATTTATGTTTTGAGAATACTGAACTATTTGAGTTGATTGTTGTGGATATATTGTAAATTTAAAATTCAATTAGGTCATTTCTATACAAGTAATTTTGGGAAAATGTTCAATTTTCAAACGGCATGCTACTGAAATTTTTTAAAATTTCCCAAACTTATCTTGTGTATAAATGCATTATATCCAATGCCCATGGCTATTAATTTTATAGTCCTTTTTTCTGTTGCCAAAAGGGGGAGATGGAGATAAGAGGCAAAAATTGGGTAGTAAAATTGATAAATCTTTAACATTAACATTATGCATATTGTTAGGGGGAGCCTTTCTAGGCTATACCCACTTGTTGCATGGTGTATTTGTCATCATCAAAAAGGAGGAGAAAGTTGACCTTATAGGTCACACCCAGTTTTGATAATGAAAAATACTCTTGTATTTGATGACTTTCAAGTTTGTGTGCGGGATCATATTAAGCCGAATCATATTGATTGCATGCAGTAACTTGAAGAAATATGAAGACCCGACATATTCATTATTTGTCTTAATTTATATTATTTGGGTTTGTAATAATTTATATCAGCCTGTAATAATCTCTGCATGTCATGCATGTAGGTTTTGTAAGCTCAAAATAACCATAGAATGACCATAGAGACCGAATAACCTTAGGGCACCCTCAGTCGACCGATGCTGGATTTTTGTGACTATCTCAAAACAGCCTCAGTAAGACCATAGCATGACTCTAGGTCCCAACATTCACACACATATCATACAAAATATAGGAGTGTTAAAAATGAACTTAAATTGAATATTTTTAAGGAATTTGAGAGAGCTCGGGCGACCGAACCCCAGGAGTTCAAAACTCCTCGGGCGCCTGAATTATTGAGAAGTCAACAGTTGACTTAGGCTCTCAGGCGACCGAACTATTTTGTGCGTATCGACTACGGGCGCCTGAACCCTTTGAACGGGACATTCAGCAAACTCGGGCGACTGATCTATTTAGTTCAAAATGAGCCCTGGGCAACCAAACACAAGAGTTCGGGCTATCGAACTTAGGACCAGGCACCCGAAGTCATGAACAAAAGCTACTGACTTTGATTCGGGTTGCCGAAGCACGACACAGGCGAATGAACGTATTTAAATACCTTTTTAATCTGTTTCTATTTGAGCAACCAAACCAAGGTTCAGCCATCTGAACCTCGGCAGGTTAAAAATTATTTAACTACGGTAAAATTAGGTTAAGTTGGGTTAAGTGTGTTTAAACATTTTGAATCTTTTCTAATAATTCCCAACAAGTCCCAAACGGTTATAATTTTACCCTTATCTATAAATATGAGTTCATTTGTGAGGATTAGTGTGAGATTAGCCAAAATCATTAGTGAAAATCCTTTTTATCTCAAAATCACATTTTGCCCAAAATACTCTCAAATATTCACTCCCTTGGTACATCTTGATAGTGTGAGAGTTTATTGATTTTCCTTGTGTTCATTAGATAGTGCTAATACTCTCATTTTTTTAGTTGATTGTTTGATATTATTTTTGGGAGTCAAACAAGAGTTTTCCCTGAGATTTTTATTTGATAAATCTACTGTTGGGAAAAACTCATTAGCTTAAGGATCTTTGCATTGCCATTGCAAAGATTCCTATAACTTGATTTTGTTGTGCAAAAATATTTTTCTACAAGCTATATTATTCTTTCAAGCAACTCTTGAGCATATTACATTGAAGAAAATATTTTGAGTTGTTTTGAATATTTGCAGCATCTTTGAAACCCTGATTATTATTGAGATTTGATATATATTGTTTCAAAGAAATAACTTGATTAGAAAACTCTTTAGCATATTAGCGATCATATCTAGTTGAGTGTGGCTTGCACAAAAATACACATCACTGAGCTTACATTTACCTACATTGTTGATGTGTATGTGATTGCGCGTATTGGGTACATATCTGCTTTACATGAAAACATAATCTCTGTACCATTTGAGTGAACATATTGTTGTATTTCCAGGCGTGGCCTGAGAGGGCGGTAATCCAGCCACGGAAGGATTGTGTAAAGGTTGGGGTTAGCCCAGTGAATTTGACATAGGGTCTTCTCTGCCCCGCAAGGAGAGTTTGTAAAGGTTGAGGTCAGCCCTGTGCTAATTGATTTGGTTTTATTAGGTGCTGCTCGACCCATTAAGTGAGCATTAGTGGAATCCTCAGGCTTGCGAGTTAGAGGCAGGGACGTAGGCACAGCTGGCCAAACCCCGATAACATATCGTGTGTCTGTTTATATTTGTGCACTTTATATTTACCGCACGTGTATGTTATAGTGTGAATGATGCAAATGATTTGAATTTCTACATATTATATTTATCGGCGCATTTGGGATTGTATAGAAAGACCCTAAGCTGTGATATTCTGCTAACATCTGGTTTAACTTAAGAATAAGTTTTAGAATTCCAATTCACCCCCCACCCCGTCTTGGGAATACACCAAAACTAATAAGTAATCACAAACACAATCAATAAGCTCTCACACTACTAAGATGTCTCAAAGGAATGAGGATTTGAGAGTATTTGGGCAAGGTAGGATTTTGAAAATAGAGAGAATTTTTTACTAATGATTTTCTTAATTAGTTACTAATCTATACAAATAAACCCATATATATAGACCAGGGTCAAATTATGACTGTTTAGGACATGTAGGGTCCTATTAGAAAAGTTTTAAAACACATTAGGACATTTAACCTAGTTTAACCTTTTTAACCTCGGTAAATAATTAAGTAACCCAAGAAGATTCAGGTGGCTGAACTTCAATTCGGTCGCCTGAATAGACTTAGCTGAAAAGGCTTTTTCAATGCTTCGAGTGCTCGAAATTAAACTCGATTGGCTAAACAAAATTCAGAAAGTTTTGGTGTGCGGTTCGGGTGCCTGACAATACGTTCGGTTAACCAAACAAAGGGATTCGGTCGCTTGAGGCTTGTTTTGAACTAAAAAGTTTGACAGGCTGAGTTGGTGAAAAGTCACTTTCTAAGGGTTTGGTAGCCCAAGGGCGATAGGGTCATTTTAGGCTTGGTCGCCCAAAGCCTAGTCAAACTATTAACTTCCCAATGGTTCGGGCGCCCGAGGTGTTTTGAAGACATTGGGTTTGGTTGCTCGACCTCTCTCATTTTATGCCTATTATGTTCAATCCATTTCAATTTGATCCCCTGATTGTGAATGTGAATGGGGACTTATTTGTGCATAAGTGTTGGGACCTAGGGTTTTTTCAAGTATGTCCAAAAACTTGACGTCGATCAACCGAAGGGTGGCCTAAGGGCATTTGGTCCCTATGGTCAATCTATGACATTTTTGAGCTTACAAATCCTATATGCATGACATGCAGATAATTATTACAAACGTTTTCTCCTAATTACTATTATAGACCCTCATTTAATTAAAATGAATTACAATATGAAAGAAGTCTTCAGGGGCTTCATGCTTTGCTTCAAGTGACATTTCTTGATCTGCTAATAAAAACCTACACATACACTTGATAGCCATCAAATACTAGAGTATTTTTCATTATCAAAATTGGGTGTGACCTATAAGGTTAACAACATTCTTGCCAAGCTGCTCTTTCAAGGCAATTCTTGCCTAGCCGTTCTTACCGAAAAGATCTTGCCGAACTGATTCTGTTGAGCTGCTTTTAAAGGCAATTCTTGTCGAGCCATTTTTGCCGATCAGCTATTCGTGGGCACATTTTGCTTAGCTGATCTTCGTGGCCATTCTTGCCAAGCTGTTTTTGTCAAGCAGCTCTTCGTGGATATTTTCTACCAAGTTGATCTTTGTGGCAATTTTTGCCGAGTTATATTTTCTGAACAACTCTTTGTGGGGTTTTTTTGCCGAGCCATTTTTGCCGAGTAGCTCTTCATAGGCATTTTCTGTTAAGCTGATCTTCGTGATAGTTCTTGCCGAGCTATTTTTTTCGAACCGCCCGTCAAGGAAAATCTTGTCGAGCTGTTCTTTTCGAATAGATCTTGCCAAACTGATTCACCGAACTACTCTTCAGTGCAATTCTTACTGAGCTATTTTTGCCGATTAGCTATTCGTGGGCACATTCTTTTGAGCTGATCTTCGTGGCCATTCTTGCCAAGTTGTTTTTGTTGAGCAGCTCTTCCTGGGCTTTTGTTGGGCATCCTTCTGGCCTCACGGGTTGTGCTCATTAGTTGGGTTGATTTCGCCTAATGAGCTATGCTCATTTGTTGGGAAGTCTTCTGGCCTCGTGAGGTTTGCTTGTCAGTTGGACCGATTGTTCCTAATGAGTTATGCTCACTTTATGAGCAGTATTCAGGCCTCATGAGCTTTGCTCGTTAGTTGGGCTGATTTTTCCTAATAAGCTATGCTCATTTGTTGGACAGTCTTCTGGCCTCATGAGGTTTGCTCGTCAGTTGTGCTGATTTTGCCTAATGAGTCGTGCTCATTTATTGGCCAGTCTTCTAGCCTCACAAGCGTTGCTCGTCAGTTGGGCCAATTCTTCTTTGCCTAATGAGTTGTGCTCACTTGTTGGGTAGTTTTTTGGCCTCATGAGTTTTGCTCGTTAGTTGGGCCGATTTTGTCTAATGAGTTGTGCTCACTTGTTGGGCAGTCTTCTGGCCTCATGAGCGTTGCTCGTCAGTTGAGCTTATTGTTCTTTGCCTAATAAGATGTGCTCATTTTTTGGGCTAAAATCGAATACCATGAGAGAGAATGCAGTTATAGGAATGTATGCAAAATTTGATAATTTAGTAAAGGCACACAAAATGTTCAAGTACATGACTGACATAGATGCAATTTTATGGAACAATTTCCTTGGGCGCGCTAGATTAGGTCAGAACCTCCTAAGGCATTGGTATGTGAGACATCTAGGGGAGTGTAGGACCGCAACTTACTTGTAAGTTCTAACCCTAGGGTTGCTCTACAACTTGTTACTCTCTTGTCCTTTCCTTATTTTAAAGGTATCCCCCATATCCCTCGAACTTTTTCTCTTTAGATAAGTTCGCTCTCTTCTTGTTTCCAGTAGTTCTTCCAGATTAATATACTTCTGTGCTCTTGCCATTAGCTCACTTATGTCAGCTGGGGATCCTTCTCCTAGAGAACACATGAAGTTTCCTGGCTGAGGGGCTGTGGTCAGGGTTGCCAATGCCACCCCAATGTCCAGGTTGTGGATCTCCACGATCGTGATGACGAAGTAGTGCATGAACTTTTTTAGCATCTCCCATTCTCCTTGAACTAAGTTTATCAAATGAACTGAAGTTTTGACGATTCTTCAACTACTGATGAAATGACTGGTAAACAGTTATTCCATCTCAGATAAAAAGCCGATCGATCTAGGTCGTAGGGTTCTGTACCAATCCTTGGCACTACCTTTAAGGGTGGCTGCGAATGCTCGACACATGATTGCCTTAGGCGCGCCCTGCAATTGCATCAACACCTTAAAGGTTTCCAGATGATTGATCGGGTCATTCAAACCCGTGTATGTTTCAAAAGTGGGAATTTTGAACTTGCTGGGCAGTGGAACTTCCATTACTTCTTTGTTGAATGGTGGCTCTGAGGATTTTAGAGAGGCTTCCCCATAGAAGAGGTTGGTTCGGCCTTCTTTCATTATCTTCTCAATTTGGTCTATCTTCTTAACCATTTCCTCTAATTCGGTCAATTTTTGCTCGTTGACTCCTATGTTGTTTGAGTTTTCCATCTTCTTAGTGAGGTTAATTTTTTCCTCACTCTTCATCAGTTTCTCTGCTTTCTTAGGTGGGTTGGGGCTAACCTGTTGTTGGTGGGGGACATGCTCTTCCTGATTCTTTTGCTACAAAAGTAGGTTGAACATATCCTCCATTTTCTTTTGGAAGACGAGAAATTCCTCCCTAGTGACCCCCAAATGTTCTATGGGTGTAGAGTGAATGAACTGAGGTGATTCTTTTCCAGCGGCAGGGTCGGAGCTTGAGCCGTGAGTGGTTGTCATTATTTGAGTGTCGGAGGTCGGGAGCAGAATGAGCACCTCTTCGAAGCGATTCCTATAGACGGTGCCAATTGTTGCGGGATAAAATGGTGATGACCTGCGACGTTGTTCTCCGACTTCTAATGACCTAAAAAGGATGAAAACAAAACAATTTTGGAGGACCCTGAGTGTACTCTGGGGGGTCACTACGATGCCTAAGTAAGGGAATGCTTTCAAGAGGTCGAATGTAACAGTAAAATTGGGTTAAGAGTGAGTTACCTTAACTTGTTTGCATCACCCTTCTTTACAGTGGCAAGGTTTAACTCTTGGGGTGATCCGTCATTATGACGCGGGGCGTAGATCGCTCTGAAGGTTAAAAGCGCCAGCGTGGATCTTTTCCTTCATTATCGGATTAGAGTTAATTGTTTCTACTAAAGGATTTGACTTAGGCAGTGATTGTTGGATTTTGATTTTCTTTTATAAGTCGATATATTTAGGACATACCATGTATAAAACTTGTTAATAAATAAATTTATGGAAAAATCGATTGGTTAAAAATATGAAAAAACTTATTAGTAAATTAACTTTTATAAAGTTTATTTTGAACTAAGGCATTTAGATGCTCGTAATTCATGCATAATAATAACTAATTTTTCTTAAAAAAAAAAAAAAAACGATTATACTTTAATGCCATGCGGTATATATGTGTGTGATTTTAAATTAAAAAAAAATTTATTTTCTTTAGAAAACACTTAAGATTCGTAGATTTTACGTCACACAGATACATTGGGATCGGCGCGCGCACACCGGGAGGAGGAGGAAGCTAGATTCGTAGCTAAGCAGCTAGAAGGTAGGTAGGGCCAGTTAAAATAGGCTGTAATAGTGGAACGTGGATGACAGAAGGTTGGGGGGAGGAGGGCCCCACAGGTACGTCTGACATGAAAGGGACATAGTAAAGTGAGGGGCGTGCAGGGATAGGCGGCCCCACCATGGGGCAGCTTTTCTTCTGTCTCTTCCGCCCCACCAAATCCCCACTTGAAAGACGGAAAAAGCTGATTGGGACGCTGGGTCCCACCTCTTCCCGTGATATGAACCGACTCCCCATGCACTTGCACTTGCAGTTTCTTTTTTAAGACCACCGAAAATGCGGACGCAGACGCGGACGACTCCATCACCAATCACCTTCTACAGTCTTATATATATATATATATATATATATATATATATATATATATATATATATATATATTAGTGTGGGATACTGGCGTGGAAATCTTTGTAAAATTTTTTGCCGTTATGTTTTGAAAGGTTTAGAGTTTGAGTTTTAAATTTAAATTTAAAATCTAAAATAAAAGTAAAGTAAAATTTAAGTATACTTATCTTAATTTCAAGTAAAATTTGAGTTAATCTTTAAAAAATATATATATATATTTCATAGATTCAAATTAAAAGTTACAGGAGAAACATAAAAAAAATAATTTCTCAAATTCAGAAACCCACCAATTATCAAATGTCACATTAAAAAATAATTTCTCGATATAGTATTCAGAAACCCCCCAATTATAAAATATCACATTAAGAGTTAGACCGATACAAGTGAGACACATTAGAGTGTGGAATCCAATAACACGAGGCCCATAACATTTTAGTGGACAAATTATTAGATAGATCAAATTTACTCCATCATTTATAAATTAACCCAACAAAGAAATATAACTCATACACTAAACCGTGGAAGTAAACTATTTTTTTTTCTCAAAACAAATCAAAATAACCGTGATTAATTTCTCTTCCCACAAAAATTAATAAAGATATAATCAAAATTTTTTTTCTCTAAACAGATCACAAAGAAATCCATGGTCAATTCATACTTTAAAATTATAAAGAAAATAATTAATAATTTTCTTTATTATTAAGGGAGACCCGTGCGATGCATTAGACGTTTAAATAAATATTTCTTCTATATTCATTTTGTCCATTCAAATTTATATTAAAAAACACAAGATATGTTATCATTAAATGATTAATTTATTAAATTTATTATGGTTCATTTATAATGAGCCATACTTTTACCTATAAAAAGTACAAATTGTTAGGTTAGTTTGGTAGATTTTGCCTATCTAATAGTTTCTCATTTGGATGAGCCCAAGTAATAATATGACAAGTGAATGGTGGGTTCAAATCTTATCTTCTAAATATTGTTTACTCCTATACACTAACTTAGTTTTCTAAATATGACACTAACCACTTTGGTTTTTATAAACTATAGTTTTTTATTTTTATTTTTTTAGTTTCCTAAGATTTAGTTTTATTGATATAAAGAATCTTTTGTTAATAATAAGAGTAAAGACTTAAATTCACATGAAAAAAAAATTACACTTAAAAAAATGACATGTTTATTTATTTTATTCAATTCTAATAAGTTAAATTAGAAAAACAGCATCAATTTAACAAATTAATGTTGAAAAATCAACCAATTTTAGTGTAATACTTTGAAAAATGAATCTGTAAATGAACAAGAGGCAACTGATTTTCAAATTGATGATCCAATTAGTTTGACTCAATGAGTTGAGATTAACCTGTCAACATATTCTACTTTTATTTTAAAAATATATGAAAATTAAATTAAAAATACTAATAAATTTAAAAATGGGATAAATGGATAAAATTATAACACTAAAATTTTTCCTAAATATAATTTTCATTCAAATAAAATAGTTAAACACATCTAAAAAAAGTAATCTTAATATTTTTGAATTGTAATAACCTATCAAATATAGTGTTGAAAAAGAACATAAAGTAAAACTTCAAAATTTCCAATTTATGAAATGTTAACTTAGAATAAATAAATAAATTTCAAAGTTCATACTTCATAAATTAAAATTATAAAATTTAATACTTTTCCTTTTGTGTCTAAAATATAAATACTAAATAGGAAAAAAAAAAAAGAACTTTATAGGCTTGCTTGAAATTTTATTTTTACATTTTATAACAATACGTTTGATATATTACTTAAATTTAGAAATATTAAACTATATCTTATCCATTTTATGATTTTCTTAGTCATTTAATTTTGTACAAAAATTAATCTAAGTATTTATTGATTTATTAGTATTTTTAAATTTTTATATATTTTTAAAAATTTTGAAGTAGTTATAGAGATATGTTGTCATATTAATATCAACTAGTGGACTCAAAATATTGAATTAATATCAACTGGTTCACTAACAATCTAGTTTTCAAAATATTTTGCTTAACTTACTGATTTATCAATGTAATTTATTAATTTTGATGTCATTACTCTAGTTTAATTTTACACAAATGAGTGAAGAGGGTAAAAATGTCATTTTACTAAGAGTAAAATTTATATATTTTTTTGCTTTACAATTAATCAACTAAATGTTGACTAATGAAAGGTTCTTTTTGGTCAATAAAATAAATCTTAAAGATTTTTTTGTTAGTTTTTAAAAACGCAAGGAGCGTAATGTCATATTAAGAAAACTCAAGAAGTGCTTGTCATTCACAAGAGTATAACAATTTCATTCAATTTTTTTTTTTTAAGAAAGATAAATTTAATGTACATGTATGTTGAGAATTTCACTTGTGAATTTATGTCACATTAGAAAAAATGAGTAAATGATGAGTTCTTATATGTATGGTTTGATCCAAGACCTAATATTGACTCAATATTTTGGATTAAGTTGATACTCACCCATGTGTGTATCAGGTTCATATGAAAATTTCTTCGATGCTAATAAGTGATATTAGAGCCGATGGGTTGTAACTCTGGGGAAGTGACATAGTAAAGTCGAGGTGTAAAATTAAATTAAACTAATTTTATTAATATGCTAATAGTTAAAGGACCAAGTTCGTGACCAAGGCCAATAAGGATGATTTAAGATGAGGAGATGTTTTTGGATAGGGTCTTAAAAAGTATGACTCATTTGAAGGCATTTGGAATGCAACTTGAGATATATAACATGTAGAGGTAAGACCCACTTGAGCAATTGCCACTGAAATAAGCTTCTCCTACTCAGGGAGACAATTTCAACTCAAGGAGTCATTACTCAATGGGGATCATCACTGTATCAGAAGATTGTTAAGAATTTTATTAGTGAGTTTTTCTTACATGGAAAAAATTAATTAGAGGATAGAAATTTATATTCATGGTTACATTCACTGTATCAAGTCCGCCGGTGAGAGGGATTCCTTTGATTATAACAATACATATGCATATATAATATTAAAAAGCCATTAATATAATAACTTCATTTCTTCTTCTTCTTCTTCTTCTTTACAAAATCTTTATTTAGGGGAATTTTCCATACTTTGAATAAAAAGTCAGCACACTACTGGATAGATGTATATAGGTGTTCCATTCTCATATTCCAATTGTCTTTTGAAAATATCTATGATCCGATATAATGGATTAAATTTTATATATTGTCATGCTTGGTTTCTAAAATAAATGAGGTATAAATAAAAAAATAAATTATATATATTTGATTCTATTTTAATGGATTAAATTTTATTGTCATGCTTGGTTTCTAAAATAAATGAGGTATAACTAAAAAAATTATACATTTGATTTGATTTGATTTGATTTTTCTTAATTATATTTCTTTAGTACATACCAAGCTAATAATAATAACTAGCTCTATGACTCTCTATTTTTTATTTTTTTTAAAAAAAATTATAAAAAATAATATAAGGGCAATTTTAGGATAATTGTAGGTAGTTAAATGAGTATTTTGGAATAATTATAAATAATTATAGGAACAAATTTGAAATATTTGAGAAAAAAACACCAAAGGGAAAATCTTTTTTATAGTATCAGATAAAATTAGATATTAGAGAAGAAACTAAAGGGATAATCTCCTTTATAGTATTAGAGATGTAGCAACTAAGGTATAGTAAGATTTTTAGTTCATGATTTTGCTGCAAGTTTTAAACCATTCGTCAGGATTCATAGTGTCCATAGTGTCTTATACCTGAGTTGTTTCCAAAATTTAATCTAGTGTATCTATTTATCTTGTTGTGTCTCGAGTATTTGATGAGGCTTAATTTTTCTAACTTTTTGTCTTTTTGATGTGCTGTTATGTGCATTAAGGCTAAATTATTCTCTAGGTAGGAAACATTTACCATATGTTGGATACAAAGAATGAGATGAAATCAAGTGGAACATGATCAAATTTATAGCTTGATTTTGTCATACGGTCCATTCAAATTATCATTCCGTTCATTTTCTATTCTCATTTCATCCGCCAACCAAACATGGTTAGGGTATATTTAGTTGTGGGAAGCCTTTTATATTTTATATTTTTTAGTATCTTAAAAACTTTTTAGATCCGGATTAAAAAGGTAAAAAAGAATTTGTTTAATTAGTTGTTCAAACTAGGTTTTTATTTTAATTTATAGATTTCAAAAGAAATAGTTTTTAAATTTTTCAAAATTTAAGCTTGTCTTTGAGATCACGAATTTTGGGGGCTTTGATTTGAAATTGTGTGAATTTAGATGAAATACAATAAAATTTAATACTATATCTTCTCAAATTCCAAACAAATTTATATCTAATATTTGAATTCCATATTCAAAAAAATTAAGTCAGAAATCATAAAAATAGAAATAATATGAAGATATTTTTCAACTTTTCTACACAAATTTACAAAATGAGATAAAAATTTGTCTTTTTTTAATTATTTAATTTTTTTTAAAAGAAAAAAAATGTTATTTTTCCATGAGCAAATATTTCCAATTTTTTTTATTAGTTTCATTTTTTTTTTTTTATAAAAATGATGTAGAAATTAAACAAATTAATTTATATTTTTTGGAATATTTTTAAAATCTAAATTGAAAAATAAAAAATAAAAATTGTGTTATGAAACTAACCTTACTTTCTCTATGTAGCTAATGATTTCCTTGTTGATCAATATATAAGAAAAAAAATTATGAAATATACTTTTATCGATAGGACAAGTCACAATTACGGGAGCAAAATATTGATTTCTGTTATGATCGGAGGAGCTCATGGGTGGACTTGATACATATGAGTAAACACCAACTTGACCTAAAAACTTAAGCCTATTGGGTATTGGGCTCGCCCATGTATATAAGCACTCATCATCCACTCAAATTTTTCAGTGTGGGACAAACTCACAAGCGAAATTCTCAATAATTTCAATTTAGTCAAATGAATCACAATGCAAAAGTAGTAAATGCAATTTTCTATTGGATGGGATCAAAGACTAAAGATGTGGAAGGTGCTAATTTATACTCTTTAATCATCTAAAAGTTTTATGAAATATATTTTTTTTGGATGTAAACAGTACTGTTATGAGAGTAAAATAGTATAGAAGTACGACATGCTTTCAATTTAGTCACATGAATTACGACGCAAAAGTAAATATAGTTTTGTATTGGATAGATGGTTCGAAACGGTGATAGATGTTAATATATTACTTAAACAAAGTAAATTTTATATAGGAAACTTCTGCAATGAATGATTTGAAAAAACAAAAAAAACAAGACCAAAAAACAAAAAGAAAGCATGCTTAATTAAAAGGATGTATATTTAATTTGATCACATGTGGAGCAAGGAAGTCTTTTGGTAGGAAAATTGCTAAAATAATATGTATGGTCGGTCTGAAGACTCTAGATAGATCTGAAGTAGTAATGGGCTTCCGTGAGAGATGGAGACTGGTCATATGCATTGAAACGAAGAACACATGAAAGTTCATTCAGTAGAAGCCATGCCAGCAGCGCCCATGCACAGATGAAGGATAGAAATGATAAAACTGCCATATGCATAAATGTAATTGAGGTTTTAAGAGCTTGGGCGGCGTGGGAGCGTTGGACTTCTTGAAGAAAGAAAGAAATGAAGGGAGAAGGCACTGTTTGGTTGGCCATGAGTTCAACGGGACTTAGGTCAAGTTGTCAGCTTTTCATTTGCGGCGGTATCTACTTTTTACCAACCACATGGATGCATGGGCCTTGCTGCCTGCTGCCTACCTACCGCCTCTTTGGGGTTTCAGTTTTGACTCTCTGGTTCTTCTTCTTCCCCCTGCAGGTTGCGGGCGGGAAGTCTATTAGAAGAACGGCGGTTTTGGTTGATTAATTAATATGATTTTTTTGACATATTTTGCATGCTTTTGGTGTCAATGTCACTAATGCTTAATACTAACTCGTTGATTATAATACGTTGTAGTGGGGCGCCCGCCTAGTGAGTTTAAATCTAGTGTACCGCCTTTTGACATTGACACAATACTATTTTCATTTTAACTTAATCATTAACAATTTCAGATTTTTTTTTATTTTTACAAAAATATTATTTTTTTTTTTAATTCAAAAGTTACGAATATATAATGATTAGCATAATATATGCTGAATTGCATTTAAATATAACTGATTTTTCTTAGTATGCATAACTAACTTTAAGAAAGTCGATTTTTGTGGAGTCCAATCATGCATGAATTACGTGTGTCTAAGTTGCTCGACTCAAAACTGACTTCTCAAAAGTTGATTTATTAACAAGTGTCCCCTTCTTCATGCACAATATAACCAATTGGGTTTGAATAAGTATGCCTATTAATAAGTTTTAAATAAGAATTTTCATATACATGCATGCAAAGTCAAACTTACAGTAAGTTGGTTTTTCAACAAATATGTATGCTTAATCATTGTCCATGCATGCAATGTAGCAAATGTAATTATCATAAGGCAATTTATTAACAAATTTTTCATGCATTTACTTGCAAACCAAGATGCCATAGTTGCATGTAGAAGTGCGAGCATATGAGAGTTTCGTGTTGCTATATAAAAAACGAAAGGTGTGTCCCAACAAACCTACATCAACGCCATTATTAAGTGCCAATCAAATATAACAAACTTGAATAATATAGACCATAAAAACCAACCCTTATATTCTCATCTTTGAAAATCTTCAGCACGAAAGTTGTGAGATTGTTTCTTAGCTTTCCATAGATATCCCGATCCCCCTTTTGGGAGGTCTGTAGCAAAAGTTATACTCCAAATACTGAAGGGTGTTTCAAGAAATTCAACAGAGAAATTTGAATTTGAAAATGACTATTGACGAAGTGATTTTGAATTTGAAAAGAAAAGTTTCTTCATTATCTCATGACTCCTTTAATTTATTTAATTCTAAAAAAATAAAAAAAATAAATCAAAACTCTAATAAATAATAAAATTAAACACAAACTAGTATAAAAATAAGAGTGAAAGTATGACAAAACTTGTATAGAAATTAAACACATCACCAATAATTGGTGACCATTTTGAAAATGAGTAAGTATAGACTACTGAAACTAGTGGTTAATCTATCTTGTTTGTTAAAAAAAATAGAGTCACCACTTTATTTGATTTTTGAAAAAAACAAAATAAAAGAAAGCCTTTTTTACAGATAATGTTTGGAAGTACAATTGCACATAGGGAAGATAACACTTTAAATTCCTTTATTTGAGAATTCAAAGGGTTAGCACCTTAAAACACCCATTCCATTGAATGGTTTCCGTGCTTACCTTTTGTATGTGTGTGTCTACATCCCCATTTTTGAGAGGAAAGAAGCTCTTGAAATACTTCTGTATAATGTTGAAACACTAAAAAAATATTACTAAAGAACGTACATACATAAGTTTCTTCCACCTGACCATCCATGAGATATCTTGTAGAAATATTCTTGATAACAACTAGATGAGCCAATAATCTTACTGGCAGTAAGATTGTTGTAAGGACCCTCAAGAATGACAAGGTTAAATTGTCTGAAGGTCAAATTGACATCAGGAATGACTCATTCCAGTTGGAGGAAAATAAAGTTAAGCCCTTTCAATGGGGTTCTAAGGAACACACCAAGGGAGGTGGAATAAGTAGGACTTTCAATCTGTCTTAGCTTACCCAATTGCTACTAAGAAGATCGTTGCAAGGACTCCTTTGCTTCGTCATGGATGGATGAGATGTTTGTTGAGGTAGGAACCACATCATGTTAAAAAAGAGACAACATAGTCATAAGTAGGACTTTCAGTCTGTCTTAGCTTACCCAAATGCTTCTAAGAAGGTTGTTGCAAGGACTCCTTTGCTTCGCCATGGATGGATGAGATGCTTGTTGAGGTAGGAACCACATCATGTAAAAAAAGAGACAACACAGTCTTTCCAATTAAAAAGATGTTCTTCAAGACTAGATAAATGGTATGACATTGCGTCAACATAAAGTAGGATAGTTGTTTTGGCTCTCTAGCTTGCTGCTAGTAAGATTGTTACAAAGACCCCCGCAAATAAGAAGGCAAAATCCACCTAAGGTCAAATTCAGCACTTCCAAACCCAGAAAAAATTCTCTACTCTCTCCTTACATGCAATATTTCAGCCACCCCATACATTAACTTTGTCAACATCTCTCTCTCTCTCTCTCTCTCTCCCTACATGTTGAAGCTTCAGAGTAAAGCCTTTTCTTGAAATAAAGTCTGGAAAAAAAAAATGCACGTTAAAGCTTCAGAGTAAAGCCTTTTCTTGAAATAAAGTGTGGAAAAAAAAAAGTGGCCATGAGAAACCTCTCTCAAAGTTCCAACCCACACCATGTGAAGGACTTGGTTGCAGACTATTCCGGGGAAATTTGAAAAATTGAATGACTTATGCCACAAACTAGATCTAAGGTAGATAGTTCCTTAGGAACCCCAACAACATTTCCACCTCATTAGCAACAACATGTGTTTCTTCCACCTAGAAGATGACCATTCATGAAAGACATTGTAAATATTTTGCTGATAGCAACTAGGTGATTCAAAAATTATGTTCTTTTTTAGGATTCTTATTGTATATTGGTCTTAAATAGGTATATGTTAAAGGAAATTCTCTTTGTTTGAACATCATGATGTGAAATTAGAAGATGACCAAGGCCAAAAGAAAATATCAAAAATTTGAATTTGTTTCCATAAAATTATATCATCGTTTGTAGTTTGTGAAGGTTGATTTCTCTCTGATTCTAGTTCTTACTGGTGATAATTGTCCTTCAAGACTAACAAATGGTATGCCACTATGCAATGTAACAAGTTGTTCTTCTAATCCCTCTTGACTCACTCAATTGTTGGCAATAAAATTTTTGCAAAGGCTCTCACTAATGACAAAATCAAATCAACCTAAGGTCAACTTTAGCACCTTCAATCCTTGGAAAAAATAGCAATGTGGTTATTCCACTTGAGAAGATGTTCTTCAAGACCAACAAATGGTATGCCATTGTGTCAACCTAAAGTATAATCATATGAAGTTTAATATAAGAAATTGATATTGGGAATAACTCATACCAAGTGGAAGAAATTAGGTTATGCCTCTTCAACTTGATGAGGTGGAAATGCTATTGGGGTTCTTGAGGACCATCCCAAGGGAGGTCGAATAATGAGGAAAGAAATAATTTGAAAGTAAATAAACCTTTTTTTATTCTAAACTTACTATAAGATACTTGTTGTGTATGGTGACTCATTTCTTGGAATGACTAAGTTACACAAGGAAGAAGAACATACTATAGGTTTCTGGGAGAAAACTGTTGACGGTTTTCTAGAGCCTTGCTGAAATCATCGACGGTTTCGCTGAAAAATCTCAGACATCTCAGAAATTGGTCTCGGTATCTCAAACCATCGACAATTTCAGGAAATCTTAGAAAACTGTCAACGGTTTCATTCCTAGACTGCGAGACAGGAATGCAAATTTTGAATTTAAACGTTAGGTTGATTGGTTTTTGGGGGGAAACCTTCAAAGGAAAGTCTATTTATCCCTGTCTGAGGGTATTGTAAGATATTAGAGAGATCATTGAGAAGTGTATTATGTATTTTGACATTTTCTTAGTGAAATTTGTGTGCCATTACTTCCGTGGATGTAGGCTTTGCCAAATCATGTAAATCTTATTGTTGCTCTTGTTGTTTATCATTTTCTGGTTGCGTTTCATTTGCTTGTTGTATTTTATTCCGCTGTGCATCCTATTTATCCGATCCATATTAAAAATACTTTTTGCGATAAATGAGATAGATTATAAATAGATGAGAACATCATAATGTAATATTATTATATTAAATAGATGAGAACAACATTAAGAGTAAGACAAAAATACTCCAATATTATATTAAATAGATAAGAGAATCAATAGTAATATTATATGCAATAGAAAATATGCATGCATGCATAGTGAAAGAAAATAGATTTGAGAAATAGAAGAATAATTTATACCAGTCATGCAATTGTAGTACGTTGATGTCTTCACTGCTACCGATAAGGGAGATTCATATAAATCATCCACTATACATTATTGGCTTCAAACTACTTCCATGAGGTAGACTCTAACTCCACCAAGAGTGGGAGAGAGAGAGAGAGAGAGAGAGAGAGAGGCAACAAAATAAGATAGAGAAAAAGAGAGAAGTAGATAGGCTTACATTCAAAATTTCTTGAGAAGTTGAATAGACAAGATGTGAAAAGGCACTACATGTTATCCTAACAAGGCTTTCACCTCTTGTTTTGATGGTAATAAATAAAAGGTTTTAATATCATTGTGTGTTCAGAGAGAGAGAGAGAGAGAGAGAGAGAGAGAGAGAGAGAGAGAGAGAGGCAACAAAATAAGATAGAGAAAAAGAGAGAAGTAGATAGGCACTACATGTTATCCACCTCTTGTTTTGATGGTAACAAATAAAAGGTTTTAATATCATTGTGTGTTCAAGTAATGATGTTTTCAGGAAACTTAAACAAGACAAAAGCAATAAAGGTTCAAAAGATCACCAACAAGCTTAAAAGTATGTGATGTGTCATGAAGTGATAAAAAAGGGAAGCACAAAGACATCTGAAGATGGAATGAACTCAAAGCTCCAAGATAACCATGAAGTTTCTAAAGAACAAGAAGTGTTTAAATTATTAGGAAATCTTCATGTAAGTACTTTAAAGGTAAAAATATCATTGTGAATGAAAAGAAGCTCTTTAGGGGAGTAATATGGACTTAGAGACTTTATTCTAAAACCCCGGAAGATATTTTTCAAAAGCAAGAAAGTAAGGAAGTCAAATATCTTTAAAAAAAGAAAGAAGAAAACTGTTTATTTAATGTCCAAGCGACCGAGGTAAAAACCTCAGGCGACCGAAGATTTTGCTGAAGAAATTTAAAACAAGCAATGTGTCTTTAGGCGCCTGGCCTTGAAACTTCATGCTCCTAAACTCACTTTAGGCGACTGAGGTTGCACTTCAGGCAACCGAAGTATGGCAACGGGCAGATTTTTTAAACTTCTAATTTTCAAATCTAATTGACTTACGTCACAATCTTTTTAGAAACTTGAAGGGCACTCCAAGAAAACTTGGGTAGCATGAATGTGAATGTTTTTCAAGTCTATAAATACATGTTTTATGATCTTTACATTTACACCAAGCATTGAACATTCTTTCAAAATCTCTTTCACTCAAAGCTCTTGCTATCTGCTATAAGTATTGAATTGCTGCGAATTTCTTGGGAAATTTCTGAGCTTTTACATCTTATCTGAAGTATCTGATTTAAGTTCTTGATTCTCATCAAAGAGAAGTAAACTAGTGATATTTACATTAAGCTTCTTACTTCATTCTTTTGGTATTTTGAATTGAAGTATATTAGTTTTTAAATTGTACTAATCAGCTCTTGTAGGAGTAAATTCTTTGTACACAAATATTTGATTTGTATCTTGTATATTGACGATTCCAAGGTTGTTTGGATCATTGGCTAAGCAGGGGGATATTTCTTAGAGAGGCGGGCTCTAGTCTAATTGAAGGAGTGACCGAACGAGGGTACTTATTTTGGAGAGGCGGGCTTTAGCCTACTGAAAGAGTATGTAAACGGTGTTATTTCGCCCTACAAAGGAACTGAATTTAGTAATCCTTTGGTGGTTTACCAAATGCAAGGACGTAGGCTGGGTATAAGCCAAACCTCGTAAAAATCCCTGTCTCACTCTCTCTTCCCTACTCTTTACTTTTTAGTAAAGTTTATGAATTGTGTGGATGCTTTATGAAAATATGAATTCTGAATGTTTGGTTGTTAAATAGACCAGAAGTTAATTTGTTTTGTTTTGATCAGCATTGATTGCAGAAATCGAAAGGGATTACGTTGGTTGATCATCATTAACTTATTAAATTGAAAGTTTATTTAAAAGCTGAACATTGGGAAGAAGTGTGCTTGTGAATCTTTTATTGAAAATCATAATGAAGAATCAAATCCATATCAACAAGCATAAAATTATCATTCACTACAGGGCTATCATTACAATTATCAAGTGATTGGTTATTTTAATCTTGGTTTGGTTATTTGTTTTAAAATTGTGGTTGATTGATTACTTGAATGATTGAATAGTTTTGTGGTTGTGGATTAAATAAAGGAACTAAGTTCCTATGTGATTGGTAAATTAATCAAACAAGTCTAAAATTGATTAATCAAGAAGAAGTCCTTATAGGAATTAAAAGAAAGTTTTAAAATCCGATTCACCGCCCCTCTTGAGACTACACCTTGCTTTTCAATTGGTATCAGAGTAGGGTTATAGAAGATCTTAATTAGTAGCAATAAAAAGATGCTAATGGCTCACTTAGGCGTAGCTCCCTTCGGAGAGAGTCAATCCTTAACCCAGCCACCCATTTTTTGTGGTTTGAACTATACTTTTTGGAAACAACGTATGAGAATATATCTTCAAACTCTGAATTGGAAAGCTAGGGAGGTTGTCACAGATGGTGACCTAATTCCCTTTAAACTAGTAGACAGAAAACAAGTTCCTAAGGAGAAAATTGATATGACAAACATAGACTATAAGATGCTGCAAGTAAATTCTAGTGCCATGAATGCCTTATATTGTGCTTTAAATGCCAATGAATTTAATAGAGTAATGGTGTGCAAATGAGCAAAGAAAATATGGGATAAGCTAGAAGTCACTTACAAAGGCACTATAGATGTTAGAGATAATAGGATTGATATGCTTAAGAGTGAATATGAAGCTTTTAGGATGAACCCGAATGAATCTATAACTAATATGTTCACTAGGTTCATTCACATAATAAATTCCCTAAATGCCTTAGGAAAAACCTACACTACTTATGAGATGATAAGGAAAATTCTTAGAGGGCTGTTACCTAAATGGGAACCAAAAGCCACTGCCATAACGAAAGAAAGAAAGCTGAAAACCACTTCCTTGGATGAGCTAATAGGTTCTCTACTCACATACGAAATGACAATGAATGAAAGGAATGGTAAAATCAAAGCCCAAGAAACAATAGCCTTCAAAACTTCAAAAGAAAACTCTAGTAGTGAAAAAGAGATGGATGAAGATGAAGTAGTCTTCATATTTAAGAAGCTAGAAAAAATTATAAGAAGGAAAAATAAATTCAAAAGAAAATCCAAATCTGAATCAGATGAAGAAGATATTAGAACCAAGAAATCAAAGAATAAAACCCCTACGTGTTATAATTGTAACAAAGTTAGACATATAAAAACAGAATGTCCACTACTATTAAAGAAAGAGTCTAAAAAGAAAAACAAAAAGGCCATGGGACAGGATGAATACAAGTAGTTCAGAAAATGAATCAAGTGAACAAGAGGTTGCTGATACGTGCTTTATGGCTTGGGACGATGGGGAAAGCCCCTCATCTAAATCTTTAAATAATTCTTGTAGTAATGAATCCAATGATAAGTGTATGCCATCTTATGAAGAACTTCAAAATGACTTATTCAAGGTGCATAAGATGTTAATTAAATTAACTAAACAAAATACTTCATTAAAAAATAAGAATGAAGGTATAATAAAAGAGTTAGAATCGCTTAAAACTGCTGAAAGAGAAAAGGATTCAAGAATCAAGAAAACAGAAAGTAAGAATGAAGCTATAACAAAAGAGTTAGAATGTAAAAATCTTGCTGAAAAAGAAAAATAAAAAGACTTGAAAATCAAAGAATTAGAAAGCAAGAATGAAAAAATGATAGAAGACCTTCGATCCCTATCCTCTATAGAATATAAGAAAGATATATATATTTCTGAATTAGAGGATAAAGTAAGAAAATTATCTCTAGGATTAGAGAAATCACTAAAGAAAGTTGATGGCAAGAAAGATATAGAGATAAATGGTCTTAAAAATAAAATTGAAGACAAAGAAAAGATCATTTATAATTTTACTAAAGGAAAGGCAAACTTTGACAAAATTATAGGCTCACAAAGGATGACCTTAAACAAAGAAGGTATTGGATTTAATGGGGTTAAAAATAAAAAGAAAAAGAATCTTTATATGGGTTATTTTTCGAAAGCAACCAAAGACTATGCCACCACATCTAGTAATGCCTACACTAATACAATATGCTATCAATGTAAGAAAAAAGGGGCATATCAAGTTTGAATGTCCATTTAAGAGAAAAGGTATGAAAACAAAACAAGTTTGGAGAAAAAAAGAAAAATCAAATCTTATGAAATCAATCGGACCCAAGAAAATAGGGGTACCAAAAATGAAATAATAAATTCATACAAATATAAAATAAAAAGTAGAACGATACATGAAGGTTGGATGTCCAAATGAAACAAAAATAAAATATAAAAGCAGATTGCGTAAGTGTTTTTAAAAGAAAGATATGTATCTATATAAGGAGAAACTTGAACCAGTATACAATAGGAGAAGTAAGTTAGAAAGGTTCAAAACAAGGAAATAGGGAAGTTTCAGAAATTATAGAACTTCATTGATTGAACTGAACATTCAGGCTCCTACATGTACTTCAGGCGCCTGAGCTCCAGCCCTTAGGTGACTGAACAACTACTGCCTGTTGAATTTTATCCTAGAAAATTCCTCATGCATCTGTACTTATTCTTTAGGAGCCTGAAGTCGCGAATCCCCTTAATATTTAACGCGCGAAACCCTTTTTTTTTCTTAAACCTCGGGCTCCTAAACTCTGGTATTTCGCTCACCTTAATTTCCAACACCAGAATTTCTTCAATCTCTTGTACTAAATCCTTCAAATCCAAGCTTCTCAGCTCAATCATACATAAACTAGGGTTTGAAAGAAGCCATCTATTGCTCCAAGAACCTTCCCAATGCCTCGAATAATGAAAACAACAAATCGTGGTTCTTCCTCTAGTAGAGATGATCCAAATATTGAACAATGGCTGATATCCTCTCAATCTAAAAATCTTTATAGGACTCGACTCCTTACAGTTGAACCAATATTTGGTAAGGTACTCAATCTCTAGTTCTTTAATACCGAATTCCCTAAGATTTTACCTTTGTTAAAAAACATTGGATGGAAAAATTTTATTGAGTATCAAGCCAAAGGGATCTTTCCTAACCTGATAAAAATTTTCTATGCAAATGACCCTTAGGGAAAATTCCTTATCAACTGATGCGAAGGGTAAGAAAATAGTGCTTTCGCCTAAATCCTTAGCATCCATTTCGAATATCTCTCTTGGAAATTTTGAATGCCCAACATTAGGTGTAACGACCCGAATTTAAAAAGGAAATTTGAGTAATAAAGAGAGAGGGAAATAGAGACAGAAACAGAAGGAGTCCATAGACTTCGTCAATGAACGCTCTGCGTTCGTCGACGACATTGCATTTGGGGAATAAAATAATTTTTAAGAGATTGCCTGAATTTGTCGATGAACACAGGGCTTCATCGACTAGAAAATACCGAGAGGGGTTCTAAGGCAGCTTGGATTTCGTCGACGAATACAGGGTCTCGTTGACAAAATTTATAAAGAACTCGTCGACGAAGATCGGGCTCGTCGACGGATTCTGCTGTCTATATATATGAAAAATTCAATTTTTAAATGTCATTTGAAGCTTCCTCTCCACTCTCTCTCTCTCCTCTTCGGGTCTCTCAGTCTCTCTCTTCGATTTTGGGCTAGTTTTACGCCAGATCAAAGATTTGAGGCTACCACGATGCTCCTAGCGAAGTTCTCCACAAGTTTTCCAGAGCGGATCGTGGGGAAAACGAAGTTGGAAATCATCCCTGAGTTGATTTAAGGCTTTTTAAGCCAAATTTGGTCTTGTGATAGTTATAGGAATTGACGTATGCATGAAAATACTGATGTTTAATACTGGAAGTTTTGAGTTTCAGGGTATTGAGTAGGAAATCCTACGGGGGTCAGGCTAGGAAATTTTAGGGGCTTTCTCAATAGTCAGGTAAGGGAATATACTAAAACAGTTATTTTCCATGCAATTATTATTAATTATGAGTAAATTTATTTTTAGAAAAGCAAATGTTATACTTGTTTATTATAGATAAAATGTACGTTTGGGAAATACTGCTATTATGATAAAACATGTATGTATGTACAAGATGCCAGAGAATTACAATTTTAGAATAAGAAGTATGAATTTATATAGTGCACGTGTGGCATGAATATTATGTTATGTGAACATGTTATGATATGAAAGATTTTATGAACAAAGTATGATTTCAGGTATTATGAAAAGATATGTTATGTTACGATCATTTTGACGAACGTATGATAAATGAATTATTTTTAGAATGTATATACTTGAAACGATGTTGGCAGGAGGCCATGTATTTATGTTATCGGCACGAGGCCGTATTCATGTTTTGGCGCGAGGCCATGTATTTATATTATTGGCACGAGGCCGTATTTACGATTTTGGTGCGAGGCCATGTATTTATGATTTCGGCACGAGGCCGTATCTATGTTTTCGGCACGAGGCCGTGATGATGTTATGTATGTTCATGTATTATATGTTATTACAACCAGGATGTTAGTTTAGTTCAGTTCACGGCTCGGTACCGTAGCTGTATATGTGTAGATTAGATATCTATGTCAGATTAGTGCTAACCATCCCACGAAGGGATGAGAGATGGATAGTCGATGTGGCTTTCAGCAGAGTGTTGATGTCCACCTGGCAGTCCGGACTAGGGTGTGGCGGGCCCATCGTATTTACAGACATATTTGATTCTGCAGTGGTCGGCTAGCTATTGTCGGGTCCCGTCTTCGAGCTGCACAACCCGTCATGGGGGGTAATACATGACATTAGCTAGCTATTCATCCTGGAAATATTTTCAGTATTACAGTTATAGCAGATGCTTATGTATGTTATGATTTATTGACAAATATAATAGTACATGATTATCTAGTATGATAGTATGATTATTTCCAGAGTTATGAAATGTACTGTATATGTATAAGCACTTTAAATGTTCATGTTGCCACATGACTGTATTTAGTTTATTTTCCCTTACTGAGAAATGTCTCACCCCCAACATTAACATATTTTTTAGGAAACCCAGAGAAATCGGCGGGTCAAGGCCGCCGTTGAGTGAGTGGAGCTTCCCTACAAGAAGGGTAAGTGTTGAACTAGGACTAGGAGATTTTTGTTGTATGGTCCTAGTGTTGTTTTTGATTTTTGGAGATTGTACATATAAACAGTATATTGATGATGTAGTAAACTCTGGTATTATGTTTTATGTTTGGAGGTTGAGATTTTATGTTTACTACTGCTAGGTTTTCCGTTGTGTTTGACAGGTGTCCTTGCTACCTATGGGTTCGGGTTGACCATTTTACCTATTATGTGACATTTTATATTTTACAAATCGAGGGACGTTACATTTGGTATCAGAGCCTAGGATACTAGGTTCTGTAGACTCTAGAGTGCAACAGTAATAATACTAGAATATAGGATAAGAGGATTTGAGATCTGGTTTTGTAGTCTAGATGCAGGACTTCCGTGGTGGTTTGCATGATTTTCCTGGGGTGACGATTTCAGGAAATTCATTGTAAACTATCATCAGGTTGGGTATCTAGGTTGTAGGATTGAACCTTGAATTAAGATCAGGAGTGATAAGTTAATTAGGAGAATATACTATATGAGTTGGGGGATACACGTAGGAAAAGAGGTTTTGAGTTAAGTTATTTCTTCTTTCAGGATGGACCTCGGTGGAAATAGTGCCCACGCCAGTAGGAGTGAGGGTGCTGGAGCCTCAGTCACTGCGGGTAGTGATTCAGATACAGTCTTACGCAGCGTAACACAGCAGGTTATGGCAGAAATTGCCAGGAGTTCGAAGGAACAGGGTGGTCTGTCTGTAGGCCACGGTAGCTCGATAGAGAATTTTATTAAGATGAGTCCTCCAACTTTCTCAAAAGGAATGGATCCTGTAGTGGCTGAGAATTGGGTGCAGGAGGTGGAGAAGATATTTGCAGTGCTGCAGTGTTCAGAGGAACAAAGAGTGTTGTTTGCCACCTATAAACTGACTGAGGAGGCCGAGAGATGGTGGTCGGCGGTGAGATTGTTAGAGCAACAAAGGACTATTCCTGTGGAGATGACATGGGAGCAGTTTAAAGAGATATTCTTCGACATATATTTTCCAGCCTTGTCTAGGGAGGCTAAGATTGTAGAGTTCCTGAATCTAAAATAGGGACAGTTATCAGTGCAACAGTACGCGGCGAGGTTTATCGAGCTATCTTGCTTTGCCTCGTACATTATCCCAGATGAGGCGAAGAAGGTATGACAGTTTGAAAGAGGTCTGAGGAGAGAAATTTATAAGCAGGTATCGATTCTGAAGTTGCAGGATTTTGCTGAGCTAGTGGATCGAGCCACTATAGTAGAGATTGGTGATCGATTGGAGGCTGAGGAGCAGAGGCAGAAGAAGAGGTTTACACCTTCTGGTTCCTAGCAGGGATTCGGTCATGCTACATGGAAGAGAGGTGGCTATTATAGAGACCAAAGACAGGAGACTGGGAATCACGGTTTACAAGGTGCACAACCACCTCCAGCTTGCCCATCTTGTGGAAAGAGACACCCGGGGGAGTGTCGTATTGGGCAAGGTGTCTGCTACAGGTGCGGGGAGCCGGGACATATGATGAGGGAGTGTCCGACACAGACTGGTACGGCTTTTGCTCCTAGACCTACACGAGGAGGTCACTAGGCACCACGAGGAGGCTAGCAAAAGAATACGGCCCTAGCTAGAGTTTTCGCTTTAACGCCGGGCGATGTTGAGGCGGCCGGCGATGTGGTGACAGGTACTGTTCATATGTTTTCATCTAAAGTTATTGCACTTTTCGATTCTGGTGCCACACATTCATTTGTGTCCCTGGAGTGTGTAAAGTTATGTGGAGAAGAAACACAATCATTAGATGTTGAGTTATTAGTAGCTACACCGACCAGGTCAGTAGTGAGATGTAGTAGGGTACTTCGTGGTTGCCCAGTTGATGTTCAGGGGAAAGTCTTATCTGCTGATTTGGTGGTGCTGGATATGCACAGGTTTGACATTATTTTTGGTATGGATTGGCTAGCATCTAATTCTACTATTATAGACTACCATGTTAGAGAAGTGATATTTAGACCTACTGGGAAACCAGAATTTAGATTTACAGGGTCACGAGTGCGATCCTTACTTTAGATGGTCTCAGCTGTTCAGGTGAGGAGACTGCTTCAGAATGGCTGTTTGGGATTTGTGGCTTTTGTAAAGGAAATGTCAGAAAATGAATTAAAGCTTATCAATATGCCTGTAGTGAGAGAATTTATAGACGTGTTCCCTGATGAGTTACCAGGCTTGCAAGTAGATTTTTCTATTGATCTACTTCTAGGTATAGCGCCGATTTCTAAAGCACCATATAGAATGACACCGGCAGAGTTGGCAGAACTGAAAGATCAGTTGTAGGATTTGTTAGATAAAGGCTTCATACGGCCTAGTTTATCTCCGTGGAGAGCTCCAGTGCTGTTTGTAAAGAAGAAGGACGGGTCTATGAGGATGTGCATAGATTACAGAGAAATTAATAAAGTGACCATTAAGAATAAATATCCTCTACCCTATATCAATGATTTATTTGATCAGCTCCAGGGTACACGGGTATACTCTAAGATCGATCTCAGGATAGGCTACCATCAGGTAAAGGTGAGAATAGAAGATGTATCGAAGACAGCTTTCAAGACCAGATATAGACATTATGAGTTTCTTGTTATGCCATTTGGTCTAACGATTGCTTCTGCGGTATTTGTGGACTTGATGAATAGAGTCTTCCACCAATACCTGGACCAGTTCGTGATTGTTTTTATTGATGATGTACTGATCTATTTGAGGAGTTATGAGGAGCATGAGACACACTTGAGGCAGGTTTTGCAGATGCTTAGAGAGAAGAAGCTGTATGCCAAGTTCAGTAAATGTGACTTCTGGCTCGAGAAAGTTGTGTTTTTGGGGCACGTTATCTCAGGAGATGGAATTTCTATAGATCCTAGTAAGATTGAGGCGGTGGTGAATTGGGCTAGACCAAGGAACATCCAAGAGATCAGGAGTTTCTTGGGGTTAACCAGTTATTATTGTTATTTTGTTGAGGGATTCTCAGCTTTATCAGGGCCTCTGACACGATTGACGAAGAAGAATGTCAGATTTGAATGGGATGATAGCTATGAGCAGAGTTTTCAGAAATTGAAGCGGAGATTAGTCACAGCACCAATATAGATCATCCCATCTGGGGGTGAGGGGTATACTATTTATAGTGATGCGTCCTTGAAGGGACTTGGCTGTGTGTTGATGCAGTATGGCAGGGTAGTGGCGTATGCGTCCAGATAGTTGAAAGAGTACAAGAAGAACTACCTTACCCATGTTCTTGAGTTGGCTGCAGTAGTACACGCACTGAAAATTTGGAGGCATTACTTGTACGGCGAGCAGTGAGAGATTTTCTCTGACCACAAGAGTTTGAAGTATTTCTTCACCTAGAAGGAATTGAATATGAGACAGAGAAGGTGGTTAGAGTTGATTAAAGATTTTGACTGCACTATTAGTTACCACCCCGGGAAAGCAAATGTGGTAGCTAATGCACTGAGTAGGAAGTTTGGAGTATCAGCATTGGTAGCTATGGAGATTCAGCATTTGATCATGATGGATCTGGAGAGACTCGGTGTAGAGTTGATAGAAAGTAATACTCCAGTATGTATTGCCAGCCTAGTGGTACAACCTACTTTGCAGGAAAGAATTAAAGCTACCTAGAAGGAAGATCCAAAGTTAGTAGAGGTGATTGATAGAGTGCAGAGTGGTCAGGGAGAGGATTCTGCATCTCAGATGACGGAGCTTTGTTGTTCCGCTCCAGACTGTGTGTTCCTACTGATGTTGACATTAGGAAGACTATTCTAGATGAGGCTCATAGATCTTCCTATACGATTCATCCCGGCAGTACAAAAATGTACAGGGATCTACGAGAGTTTTACTGGTGGAGCGGAATGAAGAGGGAGATTACCGAGTATGTAGCCTAGTGTTTGACGTGCCAGCAGGTAAAAGCTGAGCACCAGAGGCCAGCAGGTCAGTTGCAGCCGCTATTTATCCCAGAATGGAAGTGGGATCATATATCCATGGATTTTGTTTTTGGGCTACCGTTGACATCACATGGCCAGAATGAGATTTGGATGATAGTAGATCGATTGACCAAGTTCGCCCATTTTCTTCCTATCAAGATCAGTTATTCCCTCAACCGATTGGTAGAGATTTACGTTCAGGAGATAGTTCGTTCCCATGGAGTGCCTGTATCCATTGTGTCAAATCGAGACCCGCGATTCACGTCACGATTTTGGAGGAGTTTACACGAGGCTCTAGGGTCTCAACTATCATTCAGCACAACATTCCATCCTCAGTCAGACGGGCAGACTGAGAGGACGATACAGAAATTAGAGGATATGCTCCGTGCATACGTATTGGACTTTGGGGGTAGCTGGACTTAGTTCATATCACTGGTAGAGTTTGGGTATAATAACAGTTACCAGTCCAGTATTGACATGGCACCGTTTGAGGCATTGTACGGTAGGAGATGTCAATCTCCTTTGTTTTGGGATGAAGTGGGCGAGCAGCGAGTAGTAGGGCCAGAGCTTGTGCAACAAGCGAGTGATAAAGTTTGGCTTATCAGGGACAAGATTAGTGCAACTCAGAGCTGACAGAAGAGTTATGCCGACAATTGCCACAGGAATTTGGAATTTGACGTGGGTGATCACGTATTTTTGAAGATAGCTCCACTGAAAGGAGTTATGAGATTTGGTAGGAAGGGTAAACTTAGCCCTAGGTTCATCGGTCCATTTGAGATTTTAAAGAAAGTGGGACCGGTGGCCTATAAGTTAGCTTTACCACCTTCATTATCCAGAATTCATGACGTATTCCATGTATCGATGTTGAGGAAATACATTCCAGATCCTTCTTATATTATCAGTTATGATGAGTTGGAGCTTAGTGATTCACTGGGGTATGAGGAGGTACCAATACGTATTCTGGATAGGAAAGTACAAGAGCTACGTAACAAGAAAATTCCTCAGGTAAAAGTTTTGTAGAGGAATCATGCGGTAGAAGAGGCTTCCTGGGTGTCCGAGGAGCAGATGAGAAAGAGGAATCCACAACAATTTCAGGAAGTTTAAATGTAATTAGAAAATGTGAGTAAATATGTAGTTTTCTTTTGCAGGTACATGTATGCTTTTAGTAGTGTAGTATTTTGGTTTTAGGCGGAATTTTCTTTTGATATGTGTAATCTCCCAAGACTTGAGTTGTAACCACGGTATTCCTTCGCCATAAGTGAGGGTGAGTAATAAACGAGTAGACCATTTTTCCTAAGGGATGATAAATTATATGAATGGTAAATTTCGAGGATGAATTTTTTATAAGGAGGGGAGGATGTAACGACCCGAATTTAAAATGGAAATTTGAGTAATAAAGAGAGAGGGAAATAGAGACAGAAACAGAAGGAGGCCGTAGAATTCATCGACAAACGCTCCACGTTCGTCAATGACATTGCATTTGGGGAATAAAATAATTTTTAAAAGATTGCCTAAATTCGTCGATGAACACAGGGTTTCGTCGACGAAGGCTTTAAGAATTTCGTCGATGAACACAGGGCTTTGTCGAAGAGAAAATACCGAGAGGGTTTGCGAGGCAGCCTGAATTTTGTCGACAAATATAGGGTCTCATCGACAAAATTTATAAAGAACTCGTCGACGAAGATCAGGCTTGTCGATGAATTCTACTGTCTATATATATGAAAAATGTGATTTTTAAACGTAATTTGAAGCTTCCTCTCCACTCTCTCTCTCTCCTCTTCGACTCTCTAACTCTCTCTCTTCGATTTTGGGCTAGTTTTACGCCGGATTTTAGATTTGAGGCTACCACGATGCTCCTGGCGAAGTTCTCCACAAGTTTTCCAGAGCGAATCGTTGGGAAAACAAAGTTGGAAATCATCTCTGAGTCGAGGTAAGGCTTTTTAAGCCAAATTTGGTCTTGTGATAGTTATAGGAATTGACGTACGCATGAAAATATTGATGGTTAATACTGGAAGTTTTGAGTTTGAGGGTATTGAGTAGGAAATCCTATAAGGGTCAGGCTAGGAAATTTTAGGGGTTTTCTCAGTAGCCAAGTAAGGGAATAAACTAAAGCAGTTATTTTCCACGCAATTTATTATTAATTATGAGTAAATTTATTTTCATAAAAGCAAATGTTATACTTGTATATTATAGATAAAATGTACGTTTGGGAAATACTACTATTATGATGAAACATGTATGTATGTATGAGATGCCAGAGAATTACGATTTTAGAATAAGAAGTATGATTTTATACAGTGCACGTGTGGCATGAATATTATGTTATGTGAACATGTTATGATATGAAAGATTTTATGAACAAAGTATGATTTCAGGTATTGTGAAAAGATATGTTATGTTACGATCATTTTGACTAATGTATGATAAATGAATTATTTTCAGAATGTATATACCTGAAACGATGTTGGCACAAGGCCATGTATTTATATTATTGGCATGAGGCCGTATTCATGTTTTGGCGCAAGGCCATGTATTTATATTATCGGCACGAGGCTGTATTTACGATTTTGGCGCGAGGCCATGTATTTATGATTTCGGAACGAGGCCGTATCTATGTTTTCGGCACTAGGCCGTGATGATGTTACGTATGTTCATGTATTATATGTTATTACAACCAGGATGTTAGTTTTGTTCAGTTTAGGGCTCGGTACCGTAGCTATATCTGTGTAGATCAGATATCTACGTCGGATTAGTGCTAACCATCCCACGAGGGGATAGGAGATGGATAGTCGATGTGACTTTCAGTAGAGTGTGAACATCCACCTGGTAGTCTGGATCAGGGTGTGGCAGACCCATCGTACTTACAGATATATTTGATTCGGCAGTGGTCGGCCAGCCATTGTCGAGTCCCGCCTTCGGGCTGCACAACCCGTCATGGGGGGTAATACATGACAGTAGCTAGCTATTCATCCTGGGAATATTTTCAGTATTACAGTTATAGGAGAGTCTTATGTATGTTATGATTTATTGACAAATATAATAGTACATGATTATCCAGTATGATAGTATGATTATTTCTAGAGTTATGAAATTACTTTATATGTATAAGCACTTTAAATGTTCATGTTGCCACACGGCTGTATTTAGTTTGTTTTCCCTTACTGAGAAGTGTCTCACCCCCAACATTAACATATTTTTCAGGAAACCCAGAGAAACCGGCGGGTCAAGGCCGCCATTAAGTGAGTGGAGCTTCCCTACTAGAAGGGTAAGCGTTGAACTAGGACAAGGA
Organism: Malania oleifera; assembly: GCF_029873635.1. Taxonomy (NCBI): domain Eukaryota; kingdom Viridiplantae; phylum Streptophyta; class Magnoliopsida; order Santalales; family Ximeniaceae; genus Malania; species Malania oleifera. The sequence continues at coordinate 47,595,548 of NC_080424.1, read as the reverse complement.
GATTTTTGTTGTACGGTCCTAGTGTTGTTTTTGATTTTTCGAGATTATACATATAAAAGGTATATTGATGATGTAATAAACTCTGGTATTATGTTTTATGTTTGGAGGTTGAGATTTTATGTTTACTGCTGTTAGGTTTTCCGCTGTGTTTGACAGGTGTCCCCGCTACCCATGGGTTCGGGTTGACCATTTTACCTATTATGTGACATTTTATATTTTACAAATCAAGGGATGTTACATTAGGACAATCATGGATACTCCAACAAGACTTTACACCTAAGGAATTTCTGCCATTAGTCATGGAGAATCAACCAACTTACTTTGGGCATCCACCACTGTATAAGCAATTAAACCTAAAGGCTCAAATCCTCCAAAAAGTTATCACCAATAACATTCTACCACAAGCTGGATCCAATGACCATCTTTCATATGCCGATTGTTTTGTTATGTGGTGTTTGTTAAAATAAAAGAAACTTGACTTAGCCAGCCTTATCATAAAATGAATGTGGGCTAAGCTTGATGCATCTTGAATAACTCTTCCTTACGGTGGAGCTCTCAGCCTTATTTTTTCAAAACTAAGTATTTTTTCACCAACGAACTTTTTCATCAAGAGGACTAGATATGAACTCTTTACTTCAACCACTCTCAAACAGATGGGATATGAAAAATGAAATCAAAAGTGGCTCTTAAAAGGAGGTAGACGACGGAGGTAAGCTGTTGCACCTCCTCCTTCACCTCAGTCTCAGTCACAAGGTTTAGCAACTGAAGCTCCCTTGTGGTTCATGTCGTTCTATAATGAATTCACCTCATTCAGTTGAGATATGCGTGATGGTCTTAAATCCCTACAAGATAACTACTCTTCATTAGATCAGCGTCTTACGCGTATTAAGCTGATACGGGGTAGTTCCTCACACGGTGATCCTATGGAAACTAGCTCTATACCCCGTAGTGATGATTCATCAGCTGAAGCATCTGAAGAAGAGAAAGAAGGAGATGATGAAGAAGAAGAGGAAGTTGGTAATGAAGAGGAAGAAGATGTTGGTGATCATGAAAATGAAGATGAAGAAGAAGAGGAAGAAGACGATGAAGCTTTTGATGGTGTTGAAGGAGATGATGATTAAGTTTTCGTAGCTCTAAAACATAAACTTAAGAACAATTTCTCTTTGTGATGCATTGAATGGTGGTAGGTCACATCTTAGTGATGTGTTTTCATTTGTACTACTTGTGACTTTTTGATACATATCTTATGATACTTTTCTCTTTGTATTAAAAACATTGTATCCCTTTTTGCATGATGTCAAAGGGGGAGAGATGATATAGAGAGCAAAAATATCTAATGAATGTTGATGTTGAAAGTTGAAAATGCGATATGAAAAACTGTTGTCTATATATATATACATGAGCTTTGCAATATATATATATATGAGGTTTGCAAAATGCAATATGAATGTTGTCTATATATATATATATATATGAGCTATGTAAAAACCTTGTGGGGTTTTGGATTACTTGAATAGTAGTTTTGGCTTACTTTAAACATTACTTGAATCTATGCTTATTATAAGGGGGAGCGTTCTACAAGTGTTTCTAAATTTTTGCTCCTTATTCGTTATCATAAAAAAGGGGGAGATTGTTAGCCTAACAAGGCTTTCACCTTTTGTTTTGATGGTAACAAATAAAAAGTTTTAATATCATTGTGTGTTCAAGTAATGATGTTTTCAGGAGACTTAAACAAGCCAAAATCAACAAAGCTTCAAAAGATCACCAACAAGCTTAAAAGTACGTGATGTGTCATGAAGTGATCAAAAAGGGAAGCACAAAGACATTTGAAGATGGAATGAACTCAAAGCTCCAAGATAACCATGGAGTTTCCAAAGAACAATAAGTGTTTAAATTATTAGGAAATCTTCATGTAAATAAAAGGTAAAAATATCATTGTGAATGAAAAAAGCTATTTAGGGGAGTAATATAGACTTCGAGACTTTATTCTAAAGTCACAAAAAATATTTTTCAAAAGCAAGAAAGCAAGGAAGTCAAATATCTTTAAAAGAAAGAAAGAAGAAAACTGTTTATTTACTATCCAGGCGATCGAGGTGAAAACCTCAGGCGACCGAAGATTTGGTTGAAAAAATTTAAAACAGGCAGTGTGTCTTCAGGCACCTAACCTTATAACTTCAGGCTCCTGAACTCACTTCAGATGAACGAGGTTGCACTTCAAGTAATCGAAGTACGACAACAGACACATTTTTAAACTTTTAATTTTCAAATCTAATTGACTTGCGCCCCAATATTTTTAGAAACTTGAAGGGCACTCCAAGTAAACTTGGGCAACACGAATGTGAATGTTTTTCAAGTCTATAAATACATGTTTTATGATCTTCACATTTACACCAAGCATTGAACATTCTTTAAAAATCTCTCTCACTCAAAGCTCTTGCTATCTGCTCTAAGTACTGACTTGCTGCGAATTTTTTGGGAAATTTTTGAGCTTTTACATCTTCTCTGAAGTATCTAATTTAAGTTCTTGATCCTCATCAAAGAGAAGTAAACCGGTGATATTTACATTGAGCTTCTTACTTCATTCTTTTGGTATTTTGAATTGAAGTATATTAGTTTTTAAATTGGTCTAATCAGCTCTTGTAGGAGCAAATTCTATGTACACAAATATTTGCTTTGTATCTTGTAGATTGACGATTCCAAGGGTTGTTTGGATTGTTGGCTAAGCAAGGGGATATTGCTTAGAGAGGCGGGCTCTAGCCTACTTAAGGAGTATGTAAATGGTATTTTTCTGCCCAACAAAGGAACTAAATTTAGTAATCCTTTAGTGGTTTGCCAAAGGCGAGGACGTAGGCTGGGTATAAGCCGAACCTCATAAAAATCCTTGTCTCACTCTCTTTTCCCTACTCTTTACTTTTCAGCAAAGTTTATAAATTGCGTAGATGCTTTATGAAACTCTGAATTTTGAATGTTTGATTGTTAAATAGATCGGAAGTTAATTTGTATTGTTTTGATCAGCAATAATTGCGGAAATTGAAAGGGACTATGTTGGTTGATCATCATTAACTTATTAAACTGAAAGTTTATTTAAAAACTGAACATTGAGAAGAAGTGTGCTTGTGAATGTTTTATTGAAAATCATATTGAAGAATCAAATCTATATCAGCAAGCATAAAATTATCATTCACTATAGGGCTATCGTTACAAGAATTAAGTGATTGGTTATTTTAATCTTGGTTTGGTTGTTTGTTTTAAAATTGTGGTTGATTGATTACTTGAATGATTAAATAATTGTGTGGTTGTGGATTAAATAAAGGAACTAAGTTCTTGTGTGATTGGTAAATTAAACAAACAAGTCTAAAATTGATTAATCAAGAAGAAGTCCTCATAGGAATTAAAAGAAAGTTTTAAAATTCAATTCACCTTGCTTTTCACAACAGACTAATGGAAAAAGTTGGATGGATATAAAATGGAAGGAAATTTGTTGGAAAATTTTGCATAAATATTAAGACTTATAAAAACCCAAATGGTTATAAAGTGCATGAAAAGATGGGGAATTTGTTAATAAATCAACTCTTGGAAGGTCAGTTTTAAGTTGGCCAACTCGAACACATGAAATTCATGCATAATTGGGCATCGCAGTAACCAACTTTCAAAAAGTCAATTATCATTTTGTCATCAACTTTTAGAAAGTTAGTTATACTTTAACTCAAATTTGTACATATCGTGCAAGTAGTACAATTGTGTTTTGAGAATAATATTTTTGTAAAAAGCTCAACAATTTAAGCCATAAAGAATTTGGCTTCTAATGAAAAGTATTTTCTTTGTATAACTTTAAACCATTTTAGTCAATTCAAAATTAATGAGTGTCTATGATTCAATCAGGTTATTATATTTTTGGGGAGACAAGTCAAGAAGTGATTTGTTGCATTTGTAAAGTCAAAGTTGGAGAGAGTTTGAATCTCCTTAAAAGGAGCAAAATTTTTATGCCTTAACCAAAATTTGACACGTCATTGTACTCAATTTGTATTTAATTTATTTTTATATTTGTGCTAAAGTCTTAATGATTGCAATCAGTATTTCTATTTAACTAATACTTTCTCAAGGATATTTAAAAAAAAAAAAAAGTATATGCCAAGGTTAATGGGTGCATAGATCCCCTCTATACTATGGTGAGGGTGGGCTATAGCCCCGACTTAAATAATTAACCAAAAACTTCAAACACACATGCGTGCAAACATGCACATATGTTGTTGTTTTGTGTGTGTGTGTATGCACCCACTCAAATTGCTTCGATTAGGGTATAATAATAATAATAATAATAATAATAATAATAATAATAATAATAATAATAATAATAATAATAATAATAATAATAATGTTGCAATTAAAGGAAGAGAGCTAGTTTTGAATGTTAACGAGATATAATGTGAGTAAATACCTACCTTTTTATGAACTAACCCTATGTGATCTTGATGTGTGTAAATACGTACCTTATAGGAATTAAGTCATGTGGTCTAACTTGTAAATACATTGTATAAATTGAGCCTTTTGGGGCCAAGAGTACATATTTTGTCATTCATTTTTTCCAAACTATGTTCAATTAACATGCTATCTAGTCTTCTTATTGTGACACCAATCATCACTAATCTCCAAGCCCTCCCCTTCCCTAATTATTGGACTTTCTCTCCCATTGACTATTTGCTAGTCCTGCAGTTCTTTGCCACCTTCTCCTACTTGTCATACGCTACTGTTCTATCACTCCAATAATCAAACTACCCATCACTACTCCTCGTGTAGAGATCTGAGAATTATAGCAATTAAATAATAAAGGAAAAGAGAGAAAATTTTTTTTCCAAGGGGAGCTTAGCAGGGACTCGTCGACGAGCACATAATACTTGTTGACGAGTATCCTTCTTAAGAAAGTTGATGAGGACATGTGTCTCGTCAACGAAGAGATACCGAGAAGGTGATTTCAGGTCTTGAAGCTCGTCGACGAACCTGCAGCCTTCATCCACGAACTCCATTCTTGTACTCATCGACGAGGGGTTTTGGCTCGTTGACGAGGTCATGTGGACAGTACTTTATAAATGGGCTAAAACACATTTTTCAGCGAGAAACTTCGCATCGAAACCCTCTCTCTCTCTCTCTCTCTCTAAAATTTGTCCCTTCCACCTTCTCTCTTCATTTTTTACTTCAATTCTTGTTGGATTGACAATTGGAAGCCCCCATGTTATTCATGGGAAGATTCTTTATAATACTGCTGAATTAGAATTTTGATTTGGGCCATTTGGGCACCATCCCAAAATCGGGGTAAGTTGGTTATTTTAGGTTTTATTGGCTATTGGGTATTTTTGAACTGAGGGAAAAGTAATAGATGGAATAATACTGCAATTTTGTTAGGAAAATATAAATTTCAGGGTGTTGAGCTGGGAACACCGTAAGCTGGGTTTGGATTAAATTGTGAGCATCTTAGTAAGTCAGGTAAAGGGAATAAATTATAGTAGGTATTTTTATGAAATACTGGGTGAATTATACGTGAAATGAATTATTGTATTTTTCTTGAAATTATTATGATATGATTAAAAAATGAAATTTGTGTGGCATATGATTATATGAAAATGTTGAAATGTTCATTGCGATTTTTGGATAATAATGAAATGGGATAAAAGGATGTATGGAAATGATTTTTATGAAAACAGTGAAAGCATGAAATACTGATATTTGTGAATATAAAGAAATGTGAAAATATGTGAAATATTGAAAGGGTTTTATGAAATGGGGGAAATATATAATATTGATATGTAATACTGATTTGTGAATGATGAACGTGAATATTGGAAATGTCAACATTGCAGCGTAACAACTGCAATGAATATTGAAATTGGAAATGCTGATATAAGAAAAGCGAAATAGTGGAAATTGTTGATTTATGTGTAATCCCAAGAGGGGGGGGGGGTGAATTGGGTATTTAAAAAAAAATTCTTTGAAACTTATTCACCACTTAGTCCCTATATCTAAATTTAACCAATTACTTATCAAGTTCATGTGAAATTATTCAACAATCATACATGCAATGTAAGTAACAAAATGTAGTGCGGAAAGTAAAGAGATAAGGGAAGAGAGAATGCAAACACAGTTTTTACGAGGTTCAGCCAACTCGGCCTACATCCTCGCCTTTAGCAACCCACTCAAGGACTCCACTATAATCCCTATTTCTTAAATTGGGATGGAAAGATCTTTGTAATATGAATATATATACACAATATGTATTCCAAAGATAAAAAAAATCCAATGTAATACTTTTATAAAATATCCCTAAATAAAATATATATTTATGAGTACTAAGGATATTTAATTAAGTGTTTTAATATCTAAAATATAGATCCTTTAACAGAACACACACTTGAATCAAATCTATTTAACCAATGATGGAACCCTTTATCAAATAGTGAGATTATCTAAATAATCTATATATAAAGTATACTCACTATCTATCAGTCAGCCTATTTCAACAATAGATTTTGAAATGAGAAGTTCTCTGAAAAATATATATCAATGGCAAAATAAAACTTCCTCAAGTAACAAACTTGTCAAAAGAAATCTTTATATGGTTAGGAACACTCAAGATCAAACTCTCTAACGATATTCAATAACAGATGATGATATGAGAAACTCTTGAAAAACACTAAACAGATTCACCAAACCTCAATACTAAGTTGAAATCAAGATGTGTAAATAGATTCCCTTTGATTTTCTGAGTTGATTTGCTCAAGCTTGATGATTGTAAGTTGGAGTATAGGAAATCGTATATCAAGACGTTCAAGTTTCTCAATTCTATTTTCAACAAGATGTTCTCTTCTCTTATTGTTTGTCTTCACTTCCACACTAGGATTTAGAAGTTCAATATATAGGTGCTTTACCTTTAGAATCAATCTTGACCGTTGGATTAAAAAATATCTCGCGAGTTCTCTTAATAAAAATTAAATTTTTAAGTTTTCCCGCAAGTTCAAGCGATTGAGGTCGAAGGCCCAAGCGACTGAAGTTCCTTAAATTTTCGAAAAAATAACCTAGACAGAGGGTCAGGTGACTGTAGTAGGGTTCAGGCTCCTAAAGTGACAAGTTTAGGCGTTTGAAGTGCCAAGTTCAGGCGACCGAAGTGCCTCCGCTAGATGATATGTTTCACCATTAAATCTTCAGGCTATTGAACTTAATCTTTGATCTCCTAAAAAAATTCTTCAAGCGACTAAGGTTAACTTCAGGCTACTGAAGTTCCCATTTTCTAAATTTTCTCTTTCTAGTTTAAAAATCTTCTTTGCTCTCTTTCTTAGTTCCTTTATAAAAATATTTTTTAGGGTTTCAAAAATATTTCTAAGTTCATAAATGTCCCCTAATGATGTTCATGAAATGCATGATACCTAAGGTCATTCTAGATGATGATTTGAGCCACAAATTAAATCATATGACAATGTAAATACACAAGTTCTAAATACCCATTCCCGTGACGTTCTTGAACTTGTTGCTTGTATCTTCATTCTTGTACTCTTTGAGTTCCATGGATTTTGCCAAGATATGTATGCTTTACTTTATGGCTTCCATGACCTATTATCCTTCCGTGCATGCTTAATATAGTTCCTATTCACAAACTCAATGCACAGATCAAATATCAAGTGATTTGTCATTATCAAAACAGGATTGGACTCATAGAGTCAACAATCTCTTCCTTTTTGATGATAACAAATACACAAGCAAAAAAAATAGATAATGGGTTACACCTAACAAGGTTCCCCCTTAAATAATGCATTAAATATTCAATGAATAAAATATGCCCATGCCAAATGAAATATGCTCATGCTCATACACAAGTTGTTTTTCCTGATTCTTCTCCTATTTACACAATTAGTTTTTCCAAACAATTTTTGCTTCTGATTTTTCAACAATTTTTGTTATTATCCTTCTCCCCCTTTGCTTCCAACAATATTTGCTCTTGATATTTAACTAGTGATGCCAACAACATTTTTGCTCCTTTTAATTTTTGCTCCTTTATTTTCTCCTCCTTTTTACATCAACAAAAAGGTGTATAAAAAATAGTGCATGAGTGTACATAACCTTATGTTCTTCTTCCATTTGAAGTCTTAAAGTTTTAAACTTGTTCAACTAGTAAATTTGACAAAGAAAAATTACTTCTCCCCTTTTTATATCAACCACTCCCCTTTCTAATGCATAAATCTATATTGTGAAATGTAAACTGCATTGTGAACATACACAGTGTGCAAAATTTCAAAGATTATGTGAGGATACCCAATGTTAATTAATGTGATACCAAATGTTTACATCTTAAGTGACGTTGCTCCCCCTGAATTGTCGTCTAATATAATTCTAGGCAACCTCTCGACTATGTATCAAGCCTAATTCACGTCTAATTTGGACAAACCTATCATCCGCAATTGGTTTCATGAATATATCTGTTCATTGTTCATCCGTGCATACAAACTCAAGTGTCACATCTCCTTTTTGCACATGATCATGAAGAAAATGATGTCTTATCTCTATATGTTTAGTTTTTGAATGTAATATAGAATTCTTTGAGATGTTTATTGCACTCGTATTATCGCATCTTATGGGGATTGTTTCATAACTTAATCCAAAATCCTTCAGTTGTTGCTTCATGTTTAGCTTCATGTTTAGCATTTGAGCACAACAACTACCTGCTGCTATGTATTCAGCTTCAGCTGTGGAAAGAGCAACTAATAATTACTTCTTGGAAAACCAAGAGACTAACGAATGCCCTAAGAAATGACAAGTACTACTCGTGCTCTTCCTATCCACTTTGCTACCAGCAAAATCAGCATTTGAATAGCTGATAATTTCAAAAGATGTGTACTTAGGATACCATAATCCAATTTCCATGATACCTATTAGGTATCTAAGTATTCATTTAATAGCTAGCAAATGTGACTCTTTTGGTGCTACTTGAAATCTTGTGCACAAACATATGCTAAACATTATGTCAGGTCTACTGGTAGTCAGATATAGTAAGCTACCAATCATTCCATGATAAAGCTTGACATCTACTGGTATACCTTGTTCATCTTTATCTAATTTCAATGAAGCGCTCATAGGTGTACCTAGTATTTTTCCATCTTTCATATTAAAATTTTTGAGCAAGTCTCTAATGTATTTCGATTGATTTATAAAAATTCCATGTTTTGCTTGTTTGATTTGAAGTCCTAGGAAGAAATTGAGTTCACCCATCATACTCATCTCAAACTCATTTTGCATAGCATTAGCAAATTCATTAGACAATTCTTTATTTGTAGTTCCAAATATAATATCATCTACATATACTTAGACTAGGAGAATGTCATCTTTCTTAGTCTTTATGAACAAAGTTGTACCTATCTTTCCTCTGATAAATCCTTTCTCTAGGAGAAAACCACTTAGCCTTTCATACCAAACTCTAGGAGCTTGCTTTAAACCATACAGGGCTTTTGTCAGTCTATAAACGTGATCTGGATTCTTGTGGTTTTCAAAATTTGGGGGTTTTTCTACATACACTTCTTCACTTATGTAGCTGTTTAAAAATGCGCTCTTGATGTCCATTTGATATAGTTTGAAATCCTTAAAAGCTATATATGCTAAAAGCATTCGAATGACTTCCATTCTAGCTACAGGTACAAAGGTTTCTTCAAAATTTATACATTCTTCCTGGTTATATCCCTGAGCTACTAGTCTAGCCTTATTTCTAACAACTATCCCATGTTCATCTTTCTTATTCTTATATATCCATTATGTTCCAATGATTGACTTATCCTCAGGTCTAGGAACTAATGTCCATACTTTGTTTCTCTCAAACTGGTTTAGTTCTTCTTGCATGGACAACACCTATGATTCATCCTTTATAGCTTCACTCACATTCTTAGGTTCTTCTTCAGATAAAAATGCAAAATGACTAATCATATTCCTAAGAGAGGATCAAGTGGCTACTCCACGTAATGGTTTACCTACTATTTGATCAATGGGATGATTTTTTATGTACTTTCATTCTCTAGGTGGTTCATTAGCCTCATTTTCAATTTGATTAGTTTCATTGGATGGTTTCTTAATTTTATTTTTCTTTTCTGAATCATTTTCAACGGATAATTTCTTAAATTCCTTGTTTATCTCAACTTCATCTTCATCAGCTCTTTGGGAGAAGGGATTTGACTCATCGAACACAACATGAATAGATTCTATAACCATCAATGTTCGTTTGTTATATACTCTATAGACTTTACTATCTAAGGCATACCCTAGGAAGATACCTTCATTTGATTTCACATCAAACTTTCCTAGATGTTCATTGTCTCTAAGCACAAAACATTTACAACCAAAGACATGAAAATATGATATGTTTGAACTATAGCCATTCCATAATTCGTAAAAAATCTTATTAAGTGATGGTCTAATCAAAACTCTATTTAGAACATAGCAGGCGGTATTCATTGCCTCAGCCTAGAAATACTTAGGTAATTTATATTCGTTAAGCATAGTTCTGGCCTTTTCTTGTATAGACATATTTTTCCTTTCAACTACACCATTATATTGTGGTGTTTTAGGGGCCGAAAAATTATGGGCTATTCCTAATGAATTGTAGTAGTCTTTCATGCCTTGATTTTTAAATTCTCTACTTGTATCATTTTGAATTTTAGTGATAGTATATCCCTTTTCATTTTGGAATTTCTTGCATAGTTTTATGAATTGTTCACACGCTTCATCTTTGTAACCTAAGAATAGTACCCACGTATATCTTGAGAAATCATCAACTATGACAAATGCATATGATTTTCCTCCTAAATTCTGAATTGGGTTTCGTCCAAATAAGTCTGAGTGTAGCATTTGGAGTGGCCTAGTAGTGGAGATTTCTTTCTTCTTCTTAAAGCTTGTTCTTGCTTGTTTTTCCAGTTGACATGCATCGTAGATTTTATCTTTCACGAATTTAGTCTTAGGCAGTCCCTTAACTAATTCACCCTTAACTAGTTTTTGATATTAAGTCCATGTTTGTGTGTCCTAGTCTCTTATGCCAAATCCAACTAATTTCATTCATAGTAGAGAAGCATATCACACTCTGTGAGGTCAAGTTATCAAAACTGGTGGTATATACGTTTTCATGACACTTAGCAGTGAACAATATCTTATTATTGGTTTTGTGTTCAATAGTGCACTTGTCATGTTCTAAAGACACTTTTTAACCTTTATCACACAGTTGGCTCATACTCAATAAGTTGTGCTGTAAACCATCTACCAATAAAACATCATCGATAATTATTGCTGAATCATTACCAACTTTACCTACACCTATGATCCTTCCCTTAGCATTATCTCCAAAAGTTAGAAATCCTTCATCCTTGGGTGTGATGAATGTAAACTTCGCTTTATCCTCGGTCATGTGACGCGAACATCCACTATCCATATACCATTTTTCTTTTGAGGATGATGATCTTAAGTATATTTGCAAGACACAATTAGACAACTAGCTTTGGTACCCAGATTTTCTTGGGTCCAGGGAGGTTAGTGCTAGATTCTCCTTTTACTTTCCATACCTTCTTAATTTTGACATTTTATTTTTGAAAGGACAGTCAAATTTTATGTGACCCAACCTCTTACATTTAAAGCATGTAATATTTCTATAATAATCCTTAGTTGGAACATATGATTTTGACTCTCTCACAAAATATCCCATATAAAGATGTCTTTGTTTTAGATTTTCTTTCCCATTAAAACCAACACCTTCCTTTTCTAGGGAATTTCTTTGAGCTCCTAGGAGTTTTTCAAAATTATTTTGTCCTTCAGTAAATTTACAAATAATTTTAGATTTATCTTTCAAATCCTTTTCTAACTCCTCAATTTTCAAATCTTTGTCTTTTATGAAAGATGCATGAAATTCATTTTGACGTTCAGCTAAACTTGAAAGTTCATTGACTTCACTTTTCAACTCAGAAAGTTTCTTTGTTTTCTTCTCAAGCATTTTAATAAAGTACAAGTATTCTTGTTTCAGTTCATCATATGAAATCATGTCATTTTCATTTTTAGATCCACTAGAATAATTAGAAGATGATGAAAAAGATGATTGTACCTCTAGGTCATCATGTGCCATTAGACACAGATTGACAATCTCGTCATCACTGGATTTAGATTCTGAACAGCTAGTTCTGTGTGTATCCCAACCGACTTTCAACCTTCTTCTTTCTCTTGGAGGCTTTCATTAGTTTGGGACACTAAGGTTTGATGTGTCCAACCTCTCGGCAGTTGTAGCACGTTGGAGGATCTTCCTTCTTTTTCTTCATGTTGGATTCTCCTCTTTTTGATTTTGAGTTCCAAAATTTTCTGTTGTACTTCTTATTCTTCTTCAAGAACTTTCTGAATTTCTTTATTAGCAAGGCCATGTCGTCATCTAATTCTGAATCACTTTCCTTACTGGAGTTGTTTGACAATGCCTTAATTACTATAGCTTCTTTTCTTTGCTTTGCTCAATCTTTCTCTCATTTATTGCCAGCTCATAGGTGATGAGCGATCCAATGAGTTCGTCCACCGACATCTCCTTGATATTTCTCCCTTCTGCTAGTTTTGAATTTTAACGAGATATAGTTGCGTATTAATTAAGCCATAGGATCCTTATGTGTGTTAATATCTACCTTGTATGAATTAACCTGTATAATCTTGATGTGAGTAAATACCTACCTTTTTATGAACTAACCTATGTGATCTTGATGTGTGTAAATACGTACCTTATATGAATTAAGTCATGATTTAACTTGTAAATACATTGTATAAATTGAGCCTTTGGGGCCAAAAGTACATATTTTTTCATTCATTTTTTCCAAACTATGTTCAATTAACATGCTATCTAGTCTCCTTATTGTGACACCAGTCATCACTAATCTCTAAGCCCTCCCCTTCCTTGATTATTGGACTTTCTCTCTAATTGACTATTTGCTAGTCCTGTAGTTCTTTGCCACCTTCTCCTACTTGTCATAAACTACTGTTCTATCACCCCAATAATCAAACCATCCATCACTACTCCTTGTGTAGAGATCCAGAGACTTATAGCAATTAAATAATAAAGGAGAAGAGAGAAAAAAGATTTCCAAGGGCAACTTAGCAGGGACTCGTCAACGAGCACATAATACTCGTCAGCGAGTATCCTTCTTAAGAACATTGACAAGGACATATGTCTAGTCAACAAAAAGATACCGAGAAGGTGATTTTAGGGCCTGAAGCTTATCGACGAACCTGCAGCTTTCATCGACGAACTCCCTTCTTGTACTCGTCGATGAGGGGTTGTCTCGTTGACGAGGCCACCTAGATAGTACTTTATAAATAGGCCAAAACACAGTTTTCAGCGAGAAACTTTGCATGCAAACCCCTCTCTCTCTCTAAAATATGTCCCTTCCACCTTCTCTCTTCATTTTTGAATTCAATTCTTGCTGAATTGACAATTTGAAGTCGCAATGTTACTCCTAGGAAGATTCTTTACAATACTTCCAGATTAGAATTTTGATTTGGGGCATTTGGGCACCATCCCAAAATCGGGGTAAGTTGGTTATTTTAAGTTTTATTGGCTATTGGGTATTTCTGAACTGAGGGAAAAGTATTAGATGGAATAATACCGTAATTTTGTTGGGAAAATGTAAATTTCAGAGTGTTGAGCATAGAACACCATAAGCGTGGGTTTGGATTAAATTGTGAGCATCTTAGTAAGCCAGGTAAGGGGAATAAATTATAGTAGGTATTTTTGTGAAATACTGGGTGAATTATACGTGAAATGAATTATTGTATTTTTCTTGAAATTATTATGATATGATTAATAAATGAAATTTGTGTGGCATATGATTATATGAAAATGTTGAAATGTTCATTGCGATTTTTGGATAATAATGAAATGGGATAAAAGGATGTATGGAAATGATTTTTATGAAAACAATGAAAGGATGAAATACTGATATTTGTGAAAATAGAGAAATGTGGAAATATGTGAAATATGGAAAGGGTTTTATGAAATGGGGGAAATATGACATATTGATATGTAATACTAAGTTGTGAATGATGAACGTGAATATTGGAAATGTGAACATTGCAGTGTAAAGACTGCAATGAATATTGAAATTGGAAATGCTGATATAAGAAAAGCGAAATAGTGGAAATTGTTGATTTAGGTGTAATCCCAATAGGGGAGGGGGCGAATTGGGTATTTTAAAAAAATTCTTTAAAACTTATTCACCCCTTAGTCCCTATGTCTAAATTTAACCAATTACTAATCAAGTTCGTGTTAGATTATTCAACAATCATACATGCAATGTAAGTAACGAAATGTAGTGAGGAAAGTAAAGAGATAAGGGAAGAGAGATTGCAAACATAGTTTTTACGAGGTTCAGCCAACCCGATCTACATCCTCCCCTTGAGCAACCCACTCAAGGATTCCACTATAATCCCTGCTCCTTAAATTGGGACGGAGCTTCCCTTACAATCCACTACTTATAAGAGGTACAACTTCCTCGTACTTCGCTGCTTACAAGAGATACGACTCTCTCCTCAAACCCAGTTCACAACCTGAACCGTGAATACAATGGAATCTATAAAACACTCCAAGTTACTTCCAACAAAGCTAGTGAGTACAATTCAAATTCCTAATACATAATCATATGATGAAACTTGAAGCTCAAAATGTATAAAACGATACAATTGTTTATGAATGATATGCTTTAATACGCAAATTCTTTTTTATCAAATCCTCCAAAATGTTTGTATGAGTAATAGCCTCGAAGACAAGATGCACAAATATCAAAATATGATCTTGTCAACAATCTGAGTAGCTTTTTCTTTCAGGCCTTATGAGCTGTGTTCATCAGTTGGGCTAGTTATTCAGGCTTCATGAGCTGTGCTCATCACTTGGACTAGTTCTTTAGGTCTCTTGAGTTGTGCTCATCAGTTGTGTCAGTTCTTTATACCTCAAGAGTTGTAGTCATCAGTTGGCCTAATTCCTCAAGCCTCATGAGTTGTGCTCATTAGTTGGGCCAATTCTTCAGGTTTCATGAGACGTGCTCATCTTTTGCGATAATTTCTTTAGGCCTCATGAGCTGTGCTCATAAATTGGGCCAACTCTTTAGGCTTTATGAGCTGTGCTCATCAGATAGGCCAATTGGTCCAGGGCTCATGAGCTGGGCTCATCAGTTGGGCTAATCTCTTTAGGCCTAATGAGTTGTGCTCATTAGTTGGGATTATTCTTTGTGATTCAAACCTCTTTGGGATTCGCACCTCTTTGGGATTTGTGTCTTTTTCTAATTTGAACTTTTTGGGATTCGCACCACAATTTTATTTTGCACAGAATTTTTTCTATAAAAGGGCCTTCTCCTATAAAAAGGCCTTCTCCTATTCAACGGGTGGATATTCCCATATGGAATACACAGTTAGGCTACTGATGAAGTCGATGCTCCACCACCTCTGCCAATTGCGCCTAAGGGATTAGGTTTACATGACTCCATGGTTTTAGGTATGGTCTTTCGACATGTTGTTCTATTAAAGGATTCTTACGATCTGATGATGATGCTTCTAGGAGCCCTTACTTCAGCTACTCGCCATTTCGCTTACTAGGTATGTTTTTGGCGTATTTATGGGTTTACTTGTTTGTTCACTCCTTTTTTTTTCTTTGTTATTTTCCAGCTGGAAGCCATGAATCTTACCTTGGAAAACAAGGTAAGTGAAATATACCGGGTTTCAACAGAATCACGATAGCAAGCCCTTGTTTTATAAGAACAGTTGAATGCCAGTGCCACCTAGGAGAAAGCTTTCGAAGAAGAGATCACTTGGATTCGGAGTGTGGAGATCTCAGCTGCTTTTAATGTTGTTGTTGACTTTGCTATTTCTGATTACCACAACTTCGAGAAGTTTTTGCAAAACAAGGGGAAATTCATCCTTTAATCATACCAAGGGGGGTTCAGAGATGTTAGGAACAGTTCAAGATTATTATCGCGACGTTGATACAATTGGTATCAGTTTGGCTGGCTATAAAAATGAAAGACCTCCATCAGGATAAGAGGTTGAGGAAGATGACGATGAAGATGGCAAATCTAGGAATTAAAACTTTTGTTGGAGGAATTTATTATTATGCAATTTCTTTAAAAGCATACAACTATAAATAATATATTTTTTTTCAATAAATTTGAATTTTATGTGTTCTAAATATCTTTCCTTTCTAAATCTTTCAATGTGTATGTCCCCCGTTTGATCTCCGTTGTGATTTGATACGACCCTTCCTAATTGGGCTTCAATTTGCTTGACCCTGGTTTAATAAGATTGTTCTGCACCTTCCTTAACATCAAATCTCTTGGCTTGAAAATCCGTGCTTTGGCCTAGGCATTGTAATATTTTGCCACCCTTTTCTGGTATGCTGCAATCTTGATCTAGGCTTTATCCCACTTTTCTTCTAGTAGATCTAATTTTTGTCTCAACTCCTCATTGTTCCCTTCTTTACCAAAATGTTGTCGTCCCCAAGAAGGAATTCATATCTTTGCTGGGATAACCGTTTCTGCTCCAAAGGAAAATAGGAAAGGAGTTTTTCCTTTAGTCATTCATCGGGTTGTGTTGTATGCCCATATGACTAAAGGGATTTCCTATACCCACCTACCTTGCTTTAACTCCAGGCATCTGGTTAGGGCATGAATAATTTTTTTATTCATATTTTACACCTGCTCATTGCTTTGTGGATGTGCTACGGATGCAAAAAGTAGTTTTACGTCAAGGTTAGTGCAAAAAGTTTTGAAATGGCTGTTGTCAAATTGCCTTCCATGGTTTGTCACTAAGGCCCAAGGTACTCCGTATCTGTATATAACAGAAGTCTAGACAAACTTGGTGATGTTCCACTCTATTATATGGGTCAAAGCTTCAAGCTCTACCTATTTTGTGAAATAATCAATGGTAACCAGCAAGAATAAAATTCAATATAGACACGCCAAATACACATTTGGCTGGATTCAACCTCACTTTGTACTTACATAAAATTTCAAATGCTCCACTCAAATCGTTGTGATGATCATCTACTTTTAGGCTCTTTACTAGCATGTTGTCTATATAAGCCTCCATGGTATTCCTTAGAAGATCTTTGACAATTTTTTTCTCCAACCTTTGGTAAGTTGCTCCTACATTTTTTAATCCAAACGACATTACTCTATAGCAATAGGGTCCCCTTTCAGTGATGACACAGTTTTCTTTTCATCTTGACAAGAGGTTGAGATTGAACTTTGAAAAAAGCTAGGCTTAAAAAAAATTGGACTGAACTTTCTTTCTGTTAATAAGCTGCCTACGTACCTAACGTGGGATCAAGTCCTTATGTAGTTTGAACTTACTACTATCACCTCAGTAAAGATTATATGCATGTCTTAATTTGATAGGTTTTTATTTTTTATTGTAATGGGGTTGTGGGTACTAGGGGTTGAGAAAGAAAGGGTATTTAGGCTCAAACTCATTGTATTTAGTTCAAGAGTGGTCAGGGATCACCTTTTACTTCTCTACTTCCTTTTTATAATCTCTCTTTTAAGTTTTCTTCCTTTTTATTTTCTTTTAAGATATAATTTTCTTCCTTTTTCTTCCTTATTTTCTCCTTGATATTTCATTTGAATTTCCTCCATTTTTCTTATTTTCATCCTCACTTCTTTCTCTTCTTTCAAAATAAGAAAAACTACCCCAGTTTAGGGGTTAGATTATTGATGGCTTGTTCTAGTGTGGGGAGTGATCCTCTGACCGGGCTTGAAAGAATAGACTTTAAAGTTAAAAAAATAAGGGTAAAAACGAACAAGACTTACCCAAAAGGATTGTTGAATGATAACCTCTCTTCATTTTTATTTTCATATTTCCTTAGCAAGGTGAGGTGCTAGGGACCTACCCAAGGCTATTATATGGATACTAACTAAACGAAACAAAGGTTGGCATAAGACTCAATGGGTTAGCAAGTGGTGACTCTATTTAAGGAAATGGGATTATTGTTCAGCCAAATGATGGCCACCCATCACTTACATGCAACATTAACATCGTATTATCGAGCTTCATCAAAATAGTCAAATGTAAAAACCTTAAAGTTTTGAGAAATCTTGACATGTTAGGCAATTCAGTTGACATATGCAACACTTGCTCTTCATGATAAATCCTCACATTTTTGTACCCTTATTAGGATTCTTCTAGATCATTCCATTTATTCTTTCTTAAAAATCTTTGGTTAGGACTTAAAATTTCAACCAAAACCTTTATTATAGTCTGTGAAATAAGGATTCCTTTTTTATGGTGATTTTCTTTTTCTATGGAAGGACAATGGAATGATACAATGAGGCACGAAAACATGCATAAAAATGAGCTTTTTATTATTGAAGAAAAGAAACTTGTCAACAAAAATACCCTTATCACCACAGGTAGAGTATATAAGGGAGTGTAGTGCTAACCAGAGTTTACAATAAAAAGAAACATCATAATTCAAAAAAAGAGCAAAAGATTCAACACAAATCCCATCCAACTATATGATTTCAATATGTGCCCTATCCCTACTAGTGAATGCTCACCTCCTCCGGGTCAAAAGGGGATACACACTGGCATTTGTTCTCCTGATAATGTTCAACTTTAAAACCAAGGGTACTGACATTAATTAAATCTTGAATCCTATGTTTCAAGTGGATGCAATTTTGAGTACCATGTCCTTGAGCTCCTATATGATATTCATGAAAGGCTTTTAGATTAAAGTATTGTAATATAATAGGAGCCTTCCATGGGATTGGTACCATTTTTCCTTAGGTTACCAATTTCCTGTAGAGGTTTGGTAAGGAGATGGGCAACAGGGTAACCTCCTTACGAGTTTGTTAGCTTTAATGTATTCCCAAGAGGGGGGGGGGTGAATTGGGTATTGAAAAAATTTTCTCCTAAGTTAAACTAGTTTAGCAATAGTAGATTCACAACCTAGGTCTATCTACCCAAATGTGCAGATATGTATAATATGCAGAATTTAAATCATGCGCATTTTTCACATAATAACATACATGTGTGGTAAATTTAAAGTGAATAAATATAAACAGACACATGATATGTTATTGGGGTTCGGCCAACTGTGCCTATGTCCCTACCTCTAGCTCGCAAGCCTGAGGATTCCACTAATAGCTCAGTTAACGAGTGGAGCGGCACCTAATACAACCAGGTCAATTAGCACAGGGTTGACCTCAACCTTTACAAACTCTCCTTGCGGGGCGGAGAAGGCCCTAGGTCAAATTCACAGGGCTGACCCGTCCTTCCGGGCTAGATCAAACCCCCTCAGGCCATGGCTAGAAATACAACAGTATTTATCACAATCAACTGGTACAATGATTATACTTTCATGTAAAACAGATATATACCCAAATACACTCAATATACTTAATCACATACACATCAACAATGTAGGTCATGTAAGCTCAGTGATGTGTATTTTTGTGCAAACTACACTCAACAAGATATGATCGTTAATATGCTCAAGAATGTTCTAATCAAGCTATTTCTTTGAAACTGTAAATATCAAATCTCAATAATAAACCAAGGTTTCAAAGATGCTGCAAGTATTCAAAACAACTCAAAATATTTTCTTTAATGTAATACGCTCAAGAGTTACTTGAAAGAATAATATAGCTTGTTAAAAATATTTTGCACAACAAAATCAAGCTATAGGAATCTTTGCAATGACAATGCAAAGATCCTTAAGCTACTAGGTTTTTCCCAACACGAGATTTATTAAATGAAATCTGTGGGTAAACCTTGCTTAACTCCCCAAAATCAATACCAATCAATTGAGCAAAGCAATGGGAATATGAGCAATACTACTAACCAATAACCTATGCTAGAACTCTCACAAGGCTAAAAATAATCAATGGAATGAAGGTGTGAGTGTTTGGAAGTATTATAGGCAAAATGGGATTTTGGGTTTGAGAGGATTTTGGCTAATGATTTTTATTAATCTCCTGCTAATCCACACAAATGAACCCATATTTATAGGAAGGGGCAAAAATATAACCGTTTGGGACCCATTGGGTATTATTAGAAAAGTTTCAAACGGTTTAAACACAATTAACCCAACTTAACCCATTTTTACCTTAGTTAAATTAATTTTAACCCGACAAGGTTCAAGTGGCTAAACCGAGGTTCGGTCACCCGATTAGACTCTGTGATAAAAGCCACTCTTGAAGGTTTGGGTGCCTGATTCAGGGCTTGGTTGGCTAAACCAAAGTTAGAAAGTTTTTGGTGCGCGGTTTGGGTGCCCGAAGATATGTTCGGTTAACCAAACTGAGGAATTCAGTCGCCCGAGGCCTGTTTTGAACTAAAAAGTTCAGCAGCCCGAGTTGGTGAAAAGTGACCTTCTAAGGGTTCGGTCGGTCGCGTGAGGGCGATAGGGTCATTTTAGGTTTGGTGGCCTGAAGTTTGGTTCAAATGTTGACTTCTCAACAGTTCGGGCGCCCGATGAGTTTTGAACTCCTGGGGTTCGGTCGCCCGACCTCTCATATACTTACCCTATTTTTTCCAATTTTATTTCAATTCTTTCCCCTGATAATGTAAGTGATTATGGGGACTATTTTATGCATTTTGTGTAGGGACCTAGGGTCTTTTCAAGTACGCCAAAAAACTTGGCGTTGATCGACCGAAGGTCTGCCGAAGGGTGCCCTAAGGTCATTCGGTCTCTATGGTTAGTTTATGGCATTTCTGAGCTTACACACCTACATGCATGACATGTAGAGATTATTACAGACCGATATACCTAGTTACTATTACAAACCCAGTGAAATGAAATATAGATTACAACAATTAAAGAAGTTTCCAGGGCCTTTAGACTTTGAGTCTTCATGTGCCATTAGTTGGTCTGCTAATTATATACCTGCACACAAACTCGAAAGTCATCAAATACCAAAAGTATTTTGTCATTATCAAAACTGGGTGTGTCCTATAAGGTCAACAATCACCCCCTTTTTGATGATGACAAATACTTTATGCAAAAGTGGGTACAACCAAGAAAGGCTCCCTCTGACTTTATGCATAAATACAATTATAAGCTCTAGTTAAAATATTTATCAGTGGGTGATTTTAGTAAAGTATCCAGTTTTTCCTTTTCTCCCCCTTTTGGCAACAATAAAAAGAGCTATAAATATAAAGCATGTAAGCAAGGCATTTGAGTATAATGCATTTATACACAAGATAAGTTTGGGAAATTTTTTTTTTTTAAATTTCGGCTGCATGCCATTTGAAAATTGAATATTTTCCGAAAGATACATGTATAAAAATGACCTGATTGAGTTTTAGATTGACATTATATCCACAACAATCAACTCAAACATTTCATTATTCTCAAAATACAAATATAACTATCAACATGCTGGAGATATGATAGTTATGCATTTCATGGCACAAACAAATTCATGGAGTATAAAGTATTGACAAGTTTAGCAATTCAGCACACAAACTAAATAACTGGTCATTTAAATGATTTAAATGACATAACAAACGTAATTAGACCATAATTATCCACAAACCATAGTAGTTTAAATCATATCATAAGACCCGTGAAAGATATGAGTTTAAAACACACGTCATATGATACTAAATAGAAGGTTTGAGCATAAAAAAAGTCTAACTAGTTTTCATGCATTTTTATGTTTAGTTACTGAACCAGTTATGTGACTTAAAAACATATATGTATATAGTAATAATGAGATAAGAGAAAATGTTTTAGTTTTGAAATTAGTTCTTGCCATAAAATATTACCATATATATATATATATATATATATATATATATATATATACATATAAATATATATCCCCCTTATGATGTTTGCAAAAAGTACTGGGGGTTGCTTGCAAAAGAAATTTGAAGATCATGCAAGCAAGCAACATTTTTCTAGTTTTAACATTTAAGTATAATTCATAATATAACCAGAAAACCAAAACCATAATGATCTTAAAGATGTCAAACAATTTAAAGCAAGGATCACATGACAAACACAAACAACATGTGGCAAAGAAACATATATCAACGTAAGATTTTCAATAAAACATTTCATTCAATCATATGCCACAATACAACTTAAAGCACATCTAAGCCAAAAAACATGTTGGTGAGCATAATATGATAGAAATTTTAATTTCAGATGCTCCCCCTATCAATGTGAGTACGTGCTTAGATTCTTTAACTACTTATACTAATCAAGGATTAATTTCATTATGCTCAGTAGTATAAGTCGTTCGTTTTGACACTTTAAAATCAACTATACTAAATATTTGTCAATTGAATTTGTCACTTAATTAGTATAGTTGTCCCTATAGACCATGGATGCATCAGAACAGTTTATATTAAGGCATGCAATAGAGTTCATGACCCACGAACATTCCACATCAAAACATAAAGCCTTAAGCGCAAGATATAATGTTCAGGCATTTTCAGAAGAGCTTCAATATTTCAATAGATGAAAGTGATGGATATAAGTCATTTATGTGCTTCCTATAGGGATGAATTTTAGCCTTTCTAGATGATTATGCTAGGATGAAGTTTAATTATTCAATTGATTTTCACTCATCCTTTGAAAAATATTTTAATGCTAATTTTATCATAACCATCTTTAACACAAGGTTTTGGTTTGGGAAAATTCCTATCGAAAATTCAGCGGCATGCCGTCTGTAAATTGGATATTTTCCAAATTTTCATGTACCAAAACCTGATAGATTCAAGCAATCAATTCAAAATAATTCAATTTGAGCACGTGAGAACCTATTTTTACTACCAGTATGCAATACACAACATACTGCATCAGCTATGCAGTTGGCGTTCCATACAAGCATGCAAGTAAATAAGTTTCTGCAACAGCCTTGCAGATGGCATTTTATGCAATCTAGTATTATGAAATAGTATATTCAATAACAGTTCAAAATACTAGATAATCACAAAGCACTATCCATCAAGATATAACATGAATAATGAATAACAGTGGATAGTTATGAGTTTAGTACTGTGTTGCTTTTCATAAAGACATATGGAAATATAATAATGAGAGCATTCAAAAGAGTCATGAAATTTTGAAAAGAAGTGCTCCCCCTGAGTTATGTACTAATCCATTTTATGCCTTATTCATTTTCTAATTACTTAGCCAAGTATTTAGATTTTTCGTGATTTAGTCTTGGCTAATCATGCTCAGGCTTAGAGGACCAAGGATTCACATGCAATACTTCTTCAGGGTCATACACCAACCTATGCCTCTTTACTTATGTATTTCAATATATAATAAAGGACCGAGTTAAAATGGCATTTCTTTCTTAACATTCATGCATAGGTTTCTTAGTTATTGCATTTCCATATATGTTGAAACCTAAACCAATCATGTCAGCCATTTAACTTAATTCATGAAGATTAAGCTCTAATAGATTTGATTTCAACTTGAAAGTTTATAAAGCGAAAATAAGTAAATACTCTTAACAATCAAATTATCATTTAGTTTAGAAGAGTATTTAGAATTGAGCACATGTGGACAGTATTAAAATAGTTTTATGATAGTGCATATATCCAAACTATTTGACAAAGAGCTGCAAGGAACATAGCTCTTCGGTGATTTGAAGTATCCTTCAGATATGATCACATAGAAAAGCAAGGATACGAACCAAGGAATGGGTGAAACCTTACCGAATATGATCATGGTTTGGTAAGGATTTCCTATGAAGGGGATAGGTGAATCAAGATTAGAGGATTTAAATATTAAACTCAAAGGGAATAATTTGATTGAATTCCCTAGTGGATGCCTCTAATTTTGATTCTGAGATGATATCTTATAATAAGCACTTATCGAATTAGGAATTTCTAATAATCAGTGCTTACACTTAGAGTGACGACTGCTGCTTGTTCAAGGCTATAAAGTTCAAGGATGAGTTTAGGATTACAAGATATACGTGTGAGATGGATTCCCTAAACCACAAGCTTGTGCAATGGACAATGTGTGCCTAGCTAAAGATTTTCATATTTGCGCGGGTTAAACATTTACAATTAAGTACTAAGCATAGATGTCATGTCTATTTGGAAGTGGATAAAGATTCTTAGTATAACAAGATAGGTGAGTGCATATACTAAGATTTTCATTTTCAGCAACAACCACTTCCCAGTGCATATACTAAGATTTTCATTTTCAGCAACAACCACTTCCCAACCTTACAGTTATCACAACCTCCTAAACCTAAGCCTAGGAACTAAGAAAACATTTAATAAAGTAATATTAATTTAAATCCATTTTTCCTTAGGACCTACGGGGTTTGTTTTCATGATCATCCATATCATTTCTTTGTCTAGGCCTTGGGCACTTCTAAATGGACAGTTAAAATTGACGCGCCCTTTCATTCTATGGTGCAAGAAAGTTTTGAATAAATGTGAAAGATTGTGCTTGCATACCCATTTTTTACTAGATGTGGCATAGAAAGATTTATGATGATGGGATTTACAGAGTGAACCCTTTTTGAAAATATTTCTCTTCTTAACTCTAAAGGGTTTATTTGAACTGTACTTCTTAGATTTGAAAATCATTTTAGAATAATTGTCAATTTTTCTTTCTAAGCAGATGATTTCCAAAACCTTCTCCATTTTTCTCCTTTCTAGAGTGACTTGATATTCTTTCAAATCATTTAAGTGCTTCGCCACCATTTCATTTTCATTTTTCAAAAATGTTTCCTTCTTTGATATCTCAACTAGAGTTCTATGCATTTTAAATGAGGTCTTTTCTAGTTCTACGAAGGAAGGCATGCTTTCAACAGTAAATTCAATATATGATTCATCAAAAGATATATCATAATTCTTACATGAATCATTGCATGCTTTGTCAACAGCATTATCACAAGGAATATCAAATGATTCATCAAAAGAATTAACACAATAACTTTCATATGAATCTTTGCATGCATTAACAACAATATTTTCACCAAGAACCATAGATGATTCTCCACATGATATTTTGCAACAATCAACATAAAATCATCACCTGCATAACAAACTGAAACAGAAGGTGAATCATATACCTCCTCGTTGGTTATTGCAGTATGCTCATGATCTACCACTACCTGATCATTAACATTTGGAGCATTTGGAGTGGCAATCTCCTTTTCTTGGGATTCTCCATATTTCTTTTCAAGTTCATCCCAGATTTCCTATGCACTATGACATGCCACAAAATCAGTAAAAATATTAGACTCTAAAACATAGTATAATACATCCATGGCATCAGAATTAATCATGTTAAAATCATTTTCATTTATTTGTGCACATCTTCCTTTAGCAGTCACAAGCCAGACCCTCCAGTCCATAGATTTTAAAAATATGACCATTCTAATTTTCTAGGTAGTGTAATCGACACCATAAAGTAATGGAGGACTAGTGTGAGACTGTCCCTCTCTGAATGGGGATACACCAATATGAGCCATCTCGATCTTTTAGCAAAAAACGTTTAAGTCAATGCCACGAGGCTCTGATACCAATTGTTAGCTTTGGTATATTACCAAGAGGGGGGGGGGGAGGTGAATTGGGTATTTAAAACTTTTTCTCCTAGGTTAAACTAGTTTAGCAATAGTACATTCACAACCTAGGTCTATCTACCCAAATGCGCAGATATGTATAATATGCAAAATTTAAATCATGCGCATCTTTCACACAGTAACATACGCGTACGGTAAATATAAAGTGCGTAAATATAAAAAGATACACGATATGTTATCGGGGTTCGGTCAACTATGCCTACGTCCCTGCCTCTGGCTCACAAGCCTGAGGATTCCACTAATGGCTCACTTAATGGGTGGAGCAGCACCTAATACAACTAGGTCAATTAGCACAGAGCTGACCTCAACCTTTACAAACTCTCCTTACGGGGTGGAGAAGGCCCCAGGTCAAATTCACAGGGCTAACCCTAACCTGATCCTTCCAGGCTAGATCAAACCCCCTCAGGCCATGCCTGGAAATACAACAGTATTTATCACAATCAACTTGTATAGTGATTATGCTTTCATGTAAAACAGATATGTACCCAAATACGCTTAATATACTTAATCACATACACATCAACAATGTAGGTCATGTAAGCTCAGTGATGTGTACTTTTGTGCAAACTACACTCAACAAGATATGATAGTTAATATGCTCAAGAGTGTTCTAATCAAGCTATTTCTTTGAAACTGTAAATATAAAATCTCAATAATAAACCAGGGTTTCAAAGATGCTGCAAATATTCAAAACAACTCAAAATATTTTCTTAAATGTAATACGCTCAAGAGTTGCTTGAAAGAATAATATAGCTTGTTAAAAATATTTTGCACAACAAAATCAAGCTATAGGAATCTTTGCAATGACAATGCAAAGATCCTTAAGCTACTAGATTTTTCCCAATACGAGATTTATTAAATGAAATCTGTGGGTAAACCTTGCTTAACTCTCCAAAATCAATACCAATCAATCGAGCAAAGCAATGGGAGTATGAGCAATACAAAAAAGCAATAACCCAAGCAAGAACTCTCACAAGGCTAAAAATAATCAATGGAATGAAGGTGTGAGAGTGTTTGGAAGTATTATAGGCAAAATGGGATTTTGGGTTTGAGAGGATTTTGGCTAGTGATTTTTCTTAATCTCCTGCTAATCCAAACAAGTGAACCCATATTTATTGGCAGGGGAAAAAATATAACCGTTTGGGACCCATTGGGTATTATTAAAAAAGTTTCAAACGGTTTAAACACAATTAACCCAAATTAACCCATTTTTACCTTCATTAAATTAATTTTAACCTGGCAAGGTTTGGGTGGCTGAACCTAGGTTCGGTCGCTCGATTAGACTCAGTGATAAAAGCCACTCTTGAAGGTTTGGGTGCCCGAGTCAGGGCTCAGTTGGCTAAACCAAAGTCAGAAAGTTTTGGTGCGCAGTTCGGGTGCCTGAAGATATGTTTGGTTAACTGAAATGAGGAATTCAGTCGCCTGAGGCCTGTTTTGAACTGAAAAGTTCAGCAGCCCGAGTTGGTGAAAAGTGACCTTCTAAGGGTTCGGTTGCGCAAGGGCGATAGGGTCATTTTAGGTTCGGTGGCCTGAAGCTTGGTGAAACTGTTGACTTCTGAACAGTAGGGGCGCCCGAGGAGTTTTGAACTCCTAGGGTTTGGTCACCCAACCTCTCATATACTTACCCTATTTTGTCTAATTTTATTTTAATTCTTTCCCCTGATAATGTAAGTGATTATGGGGACTGTTTTATGCATTTTGTGTAGGGACCTAGGGTCTTTTCAAGTACGCCAAAAAACCTGGCGTCAAACGACCGAAGGGTGCCCTAAGGTCATTCGGTCTCTATGGTTAGTCTATGGTATTTTTGAGCTTACACACCTACATGCATGACATGTAGAGATTATTACAGACCGATATACCTAGTTACTATTACAGACCCAGTGAAATGAAATATAGATTACAACAGTTAAAAAAGTTTTCAGGGTCTTTAGACTTTGAGTCTTCATGTGCCATTAGTTGATCTGCTAATTATATACCTGTACACAAACTCGAAAGTCATCAACTACCAAGAGTATTTGTCATTATCAAAATTGGGTGTGACCTATAAGGTCAACAGAGGTTTTTAAGTCTTGGGATTGCTACTTGCCTCAGTATGATACCATGGACCCTCTGACATTCGTTTCCTTAAGTACTGTAGTCTTCATGGAGCTGGCTAGGGAATTCCCTTGAGAATCAGAGGACTAGGATACTTGGATTGATGGTACCTAAAAGGTCTCCTAGTATGGTAACGTTGGGTGGAGTGGGATGGTGTGAGCATGCCAAGGGCTGCCCAAGTTGTCAATAAGATCCTTCCCTTTAATGGCTTTTACCAGCTTCGCCAAGGTCCTTTCAATAACCTTAACCCTTTTCTCAAGATTTACAAAGATTCCTTGCTACAATGGACCCCCACCTACATTAGCAATGGTCTTTCCTTTAACCTCGATCAATAGCTAGGTTAGTGTTTGTTCAATGACTTTGACTCTTTTCTTTAAGCTAGTGGCTTCTGCCAAGCGATTGCTTGATCAAGGTTCTGGTGGATCTTCAACTCTATACTCAATCATGTTTACTGAGTAGTCTCCCAAATTTGGTGCTGAGTCAATCCTTACATTAGCTCCTCCTTAATGAGTTGCTTTGAATCATAGGACCTTGACATCTATAAAGTACTATACCAAGTGTTTTAGTGCTTTGCACTTTTCTATGGAGTAACTGGTAGGCTCGCCAGGGCTTAGGTCCTTAACTACCAAAAAATAATATTTATAACCTAACAAAGCCCAAGTTCAGTAGAACTAGGAATGAGTCAGGTGTCGAACTTCGGGGACTCATTGCAATTGTTTACCAATTTTAGTCTAGTTTACTACGCTTTGCCTAAAAGGAGAAAGATGAGATTTTTGAGTTGTTTTCTAAACTACACAAAAAATGAAAGTAAATTGTAATTAAAACTACTCGTAGAAAGCAAGTCCCAAATCATGAATCCAACTTAGGTTGTTTTTCACGATAGCTATGTCCGGTCAGCTATTTGTACTAGGTTAGACGGTTAAGTGAACCATTCGAGTGGCATAGGATAGCAAAGGTGCACCAATCGTTCGGAGTACCATCAGGAACCAAGGTATACTCTATTCATTGAGCACTAGAATCACCCTACAATAACTGTAACCAATTACATATAAGTGACTATATCCCAAGCTATGATGTCCTATTCCCTAGGATTTCATCACAATCAGAGAATTAAATATGCATGGAAATTAAACATAGGGTATTTAAATTGCATAATTGAAATCAAAGCAGAGTAAAGAAACGCATATTAAAAATGGTATCAATTGCAACTCGAAGGCCTGTCACTAGCAATCAGGATTATAATTGAAAACCAACTACTCTATGGGGCAGCACTTAGAACTCAAAGGTTGTGACAGGCCTTCAAAAAATCCGAATCCAAACCAAACTTAGAATTGAATAGAAATCTATAATTCTAATCTAAGTGATACCCAACACCGCTCCAAGTCTATCATTAACCAAATAAGGGCCACAAGGGAACCCTAATCACATATTCAAAGTTTTTTCTATACCCAAAAGGGTTTACAAACATTTGAATTCAAATCGGGAAAGTATTGGCAGAAATCTTGTGAAGAAGATTGTTGGGCTCGAATGCTGTCGACCAGCTCGTACTATGTTTTTCCCTTTGTTGTGCCCTGGTCAAGAATCTCAATAATTCTAGGGTTCAGTCTGCAGGCTTCCTCGACTTTGTTGCGCCTAGAGGATCTTCTGGTCACACTTTGGTTGAAACTCTCAGGATCTCTACTTCAGTCAATCTCTATTTAGCCGACCTAATCGCCCCTCAGGGTCTCTTGATCGCACCAATGGTCAAATCTCTCAGTATCTCCACTTTAATTTGAACTCTAGAGTCTTCATTTGTGTGTCCTAATCGCCCCTTGTGCTTGCTGGTCGCAACACATGATCGAGCAAGGTCTTATTTGCTTTGATTAACTAAGGCTTTGGGGAATTGGTTAAGCACTTGTTTAAGCCTTGTGCTTCCCAATTACTCCCTTGGCTTCTTGCAATCCTTAACTCCTTGGTTTTAACTTCATTTTCCTCAAATGTAAACAAACTATGCATAACTAAGAACTATGATAAGAAATGGTAAATACAAGATAAATGAGGATAAAATGTAAGTAAATGGGGGCCTAAAATAGTGCATTTTAGGGACACATCATAACCCCAACTTACACTTTGCTAGTCTTTGAGCTAAGAAAAACTAAGAAAACTATAAAAGATAACCAAATTCCTATCTACCTCCTCTTTCATGGGAAATACGGCCGCATTTACCATATGCAACATGGCTTTAAGCACCTAGGTGATCCTAGTGGACGAGTTGTAGTCTTATGAGGGTTTCCAAGGCAATACCCACAAACACCAATCTCAGTGGATGTTAAATAGGATCGACAAGTAATACAATCATGCTATTTCACATACAGGAATATAACCTTATCACAAGCACACTCCTCCATACATAACTCTATTATATAGACAACTTTAAAACAAATCACTTATACATGTCTCAATAGCATATAGTCGTCAAGAAAATTATAACTCATAGAAAATCAACTAGCAATTACAATTCATGGTTAATAACATCATATAAATCCACGTATAAACAGGAATAATTGCAAGGCATGTGTAAAGTGAATGATTCATCGTACTTGAGTCATCCTTGGACACCTACAGAATGGTCAGCTTGACTCAACCTCGTCGATATACTCTTAAAAACACTCAAGAAGATGGGGTCACTCTCGTGTGTGAGGAAAAACATGCATGATCAAACAACTCACATTCTTTGAAGGACTAACACTTAAAATGGAGTGAACTAGTCTCATGGAAATGAGACCCAACCTATTAACGAGGTATCGGGTCCTTCACCCTAGTGCATTCTCACCAAATCGCCAAATCCTACCAAGACCACCCTAGATTGATAATTCACAAATCATATGTGAATACATCATATGCACCAGAGCACCCAAAGAAGCTTCATATATGCAAGGATATAGTGTGTTGTTTCCTTAGCTTGACCATTTTGCATTTAGAGCAGGTAGTCTATATATTTTTCTCATTTCTTTTTTTTTCTTTCTCTCTTCTACTTATTATTTTCTTTATGTATTTTTTCTTGCAAGGTCAGCTAGGACAATTATCACAACTTCTGTCATCTTCATGCTACTGATAGGAAACTAAGCTCAAAAAGGGAGTTCATCAATTATGTTCATTTCTAAGGGTGGCTTAGTTCTCACGTCTTGAGTAAGCTACAAGGCCTAGGTTTATACCTTCCCACTGAACATCTCTTGCAGGTTTCCAAATGCAAATAAAGAGACTAGCATGCAAATAATATTTGGAGAAGGAAAGTTATGTTTCGTGAACGTAGAGTTCATGTCAATGACTGTAAAAAAATATAAAAATAAATGAAAGGCTCAATAGGACCTCACAAGGGGTCATAGTCACCATGGTTGTTCTCTCAGTGCTCACAAGGAACCCTAAGTGAAACAAATCGCGTGAAAGTGTGTCCTAGCCCAATAAAATGTCATGTGAATACTAGAACTTATACAACAACATTAAAACGAATGAACGCCTAGTCAACACTCATCAAGTGGTAAAACAGGTAACTTGACTATACTACGTGAAACAATGCACAAGCAACTCACTTCATTGTTAGTGAGCATAATAAAGTTATCTAATAGACACAACCTAAGCATGTTACATACAAGCTATATAGAAGTATATAAAGGGCGTCAAAAGTGTTAACATGGCATGCAGCAGACAATGTTCACTTAAAATTTTAAAAATTACATCATTTTTGTGGATAAAATGTGCCATGTAGTGCTTTCCTAACCCCACTAACCCCAAGTTAAAACTTCAATGTCCCTACTGAATTAAGGACAAAAAACACTTGGAAAGCATGAGAAGGAAGCAATGCACGGGGACCATAAAGTAAACAAGTGTACCTGCACAAGTAAGCATCCAATATAAAACCAATATATATGAAGAAAACCAGTGGTACACGAAGCACAAAAGACAGGTAGAAACAAAGCACCATGTATTCATTAATCACCCAGGCAGTACAACTGAAGATAGATACAATACAAGAATAAGTACAGCCATAGAAAAGTCATGGTGATACAAAAAAAAAAAAAAATCAGAAAAAGACAAGTAAAAGAAGAAAAGAAATAACTACATGCACAAGAACAGTACATGTACAAAAGCAAAAGAGCCCATACAATCAGCACTACTCTTCCGCAGTAGAACCACTTGTGTCACAATCAGAGTCATTGCCCACAAGATCATTGGACTCATTGGATGGGGCATGGATATTAGACTGGCGAGTTGCATAAGATCTCTGGCTCGAAGTAGTCTCATCCTCATTGGAAAAACTACCATACACCATCGGTGACTCGGGTGAAACTGGAGTGGGGGTTGGCACAAGAGCAGCTAGAGCCAGTGGTGGCAATGCGGGTTTAGGAGGTGGTGTGTGCAAGGTAGGAGCCTCAAATGGAGTAGTGGAGGAAGGAGTGGGTACACGCGGTGGAATAGGTAGCGGTGGAGCAGAAACATGCAATGGAATCGATGGTGGGGGAGGTGTTGTAAGTGGCACACTAGATGTTAGGGTGGGGGCATCTGAGGTGGCTGCCATGTTGGCAGCCATGGATCATGACAGGTCCGCCACCTTGCTATGCAAGATAGGGTTAATAAGGGTGGGTGGGGTAATCATTTGGAGAGGTATTGGAGGAAATGAAATATCCACAAGCAGAATGAGTGCTAGCATCATAGAAGATGCTGGCTGGCTAGTCAGTTCCCTATCCCCCCATACTTATGTAAGAGTTATTTTCTTGTCCCTTTTTGCTAAGTATTTATATTTGGCATTGAAAGGACTATGTAGCAGCAGATATTGATATTAATATAGTAAAAGGTATTTCCTTTGCCGAAGCTTGACATAGTTTTATCCAATCCTTTATGATTGTGTAGTGAGAGGCTATGCGTTCTCTTCGGAGATTAAGTGGTGAGAGACCACTATCTACCCATGATTTCTATCACCATCTATTTCCTCTCACCCACATCACTTTCATATACATACAACAGCTTATGTCTTCACTTGTTCAAAGTTTGTTTCAAGGATATTTCTGTTGAGATTTGAGTTCGTGGTGAACAAAATTATATCATCCAATGATTTTCCCTGGTAAGATTGTTCTTTACTTCACCTCGAATTGGTTGTGAACCTTTCTTTAAAACATACAAGCCTTAGTTGATAAATAGCCCTTGAGTTATGGCCATTTCTTTAACAACCCGTAGCAGGTCAAGAAACTAACCTTGAGAGTCAGTCGACTAACTTGCTACTACCACTCCAGAATTTAGTTTAAAAATTCATCAAGCGACTGAGGTCATTGGCTTAGTCGACTGACTCGCTACTACCTTCCCAGAATTCTATTTTTTAATTCTTTGGGCAACTCACTCTAAAGACTAGGTTACTGAAGTCATCCAGAACCTTAACTTTCAACATTTATACACTTATTTCTTTATCAATTATGGGAATATTGCTTTGTTAACTTAGACTTATATTCTTGAATGACTGAAATAGCATCTTTAAAGCATATTATTTGATTCCTTTGCGAAAGAACCTTTGATATTGAATTTCGAAACAAATAGAGGTCCTCAAATTATACTACCTCGACATTCTACATGTTCTAAACCTCTCTCAGTTGTTCTTCAACGAAATCCATGCATTCCATGTTATATTTCAATGTCTCACTTTTTTTATTATGCTTTCCTTGTTCCATTGGGATATTTTGTTTAGCTTGGTTATTTGATTTTGGAAAGGGGCCCACATAGTTCATTAGTGCCTTGCCTCTACTCAACAATGCCAATTCTTCCACTGCTTTCTCCAATGCTTCAAATTGTTGGTGATCGGTGTAAGACTTCTCACCTTGTTGCAATTAAAATATATCCACATGTAGGACTTGAACTTAGTGAAGGAAGAGGCAATGAGGGATAAGATGGGATTTCCTAGACATAGACAGACCTAATAGAGCTTGTATTAAGAAAGAGAGAATATATACATAAGGGAAAGGAGTTAGCACAAATCACATAACAAACAAAGTAAGCATGTAAATATGAATGAGGTTTTGAAGTCATTATGTTCATTTGGATTGCACAACATCTTGATTTTTGGTTTCGTAGCCCATATGGGAGTTGTTGCCCTATGAGGGACATGCTACTATGTTTTGTGAGTACAAGGACTTCATTACTTCAATTTATCATGCAATACTAGGATATAATGACCTCGTTCTCTCTATTGAAAGCTCCCTGGTATCCTAATAGTTCCGTATAAGGATGGCCCTCTATCTTATGGATGTTAGGGCTCGAGGTTACTCATGCAAAGTTTCAAGTATACTTGAATATATAATGGTTCCCAAACTATCCTCATTATTGCAATTATAGGCTAGTAAGGTCCCCAATCCTCGTCCATTACAAGCTTGCAATTGAAAGGGTTCGGTCTGAGTGAGGAGATATTCATAAGGCATAAACGGGGAATGATGCCCTATGGAGGTTTGAATACTCTCATATCCTAATAGGTGAGAGTCCGAGTATAGAAATCGTGCAGTGTTAGTGCACAATGTGTATAGGAAGCAAATGAATAAATGAATGCAAATAAATAACATAGAAAAACAAAATAACTTTACCAAATAAAGGAATAGCCAATCTAGAAAAGGAGAAAACACAAGAATGCATAACAACAACACATATAGATTACAAAATAGGTAGAAATCACTAGGTGTATGAAGCTAACTACCAACTTAAGCAATGCAATTATTCATAACAAACACAAATAAAAGGAAGGCAACACATACAAGTGGCTCGACTCTCTAAAAATCCCCAGTGGAGTCACCAAGTTATCGATGTCAGATTTTGTGTGAGTGTGTTGACCAAGGGGGAATGGTTGTCCCCAAAATTAGAAAGAAAGAGGAGTTTAGGTCAAAAGGGGTAAAAACATTTTAAAACAGAGTTAGGACTTTTTTTTTTTTATTTGAAAAACAAAATAGGGAAAATAAAAAAAAATCTTGTAGAAGGTTTGTAAAACACTAGATTCAGAGTTCAGGAGTACACTTGTGCATAGGGAAGGTGATCAACCAATCATATCAGTGATGATTAGCCTCTCAATACCTCTAACGAAACCCGTTTGTAGAACGGTTACCGCAATTACGTAAGTGTTGTCTTCAAAAAGAGAAAGAAAAATAAAATAAAAGAGAAAAGACCCCTTTTGGTTGTACAATGATAGAATCACTGGCTTAGCACTCCAACATGACTTCAAAGAGCCTAGAGTATTGCTCTAAAAGGGTTTGGTCTTAGAACAATAATTTTTGGGGAAAACATAATGATGGAGATTGTGGTGGATAAAAGAAACTATTGGTTAAAAAAGTTAGGCTTGTATTATTGGCTTAGAAAATCAATGTTTTAGAAAAAGGATCGAACTTGTATTACCGGTAGTTTAAAGAGTGAATGAAATAAGTGAGTTTGGAAATGAAAGTTTGAAATAAAATGTGTAGTGAAATGCATAAGTTTTGGAAAATCTAGGGCTTCATCATCAATCTTATTGAAAATTGAGAAAATATTGATACAATATTTTTTGGGACTTTTTTGAAAATATATTTGGAAAAAAGAAGACTTTGACACAAAATAAACTAAATATGGTTTGTTGGGTTTAATGTTGCTGGCTTGAGCCCCAACCCTCCTCAAATCATATGATTCCTGAAGATTCAAACTCCTGCCATGCCTAAGGATAAAGGGAGGAATACACTATACAATAGGATTCCCCCTATTATTCCATTGTTTGATAGAAATAGCTTGTGGGAACCATGTAACGAAACTCATATTTTTGGGGTTTTCGAATATTTTTTTTACATTTTTTTTTTGGAATTTTAAATAAAAACACAATGAAATACATACACATAATACATATATGGGTAATACCTACACAGTTATGCGCTCACGCATGTATATTTACTACCAATCATACATGCATACATACCATATACACATCAGTATCAGCATATATTCTCACATGCACATATACATAGATATATACCACACACATACATATATCCACACACACACACACACACAAATATATATATATATATATATATATATATATATACTTACATATAAATAGCACAAATTTAAATAGAAACACACTCAAAAATAAATATATATACATATACCTACTAAGCATATACATAAATAAATATATTTAGACATATATATACATACATATATATATATATATATATAATGTATATTCTATCTATCCTACACAAACACATTGTTGACTTTGGTGCAATCGCAAGAGGGCGGTGAATTGGAGATCTAAAGAATTCTTCCTAAGTTCAACTAATCCAGCAAGAGTATAACACAACATAGGGGCAGTCTAAATATGTATGAAATTGCAGAGATGATATATCAATTAATTTTCAGCACATGCAAAGCAATTCCATTATTTCTCAACCAAACACAATAACATGTCAACTAGATATGCAGTATATTTAGTAAGGAAATTAAATCAATCACAAAGCAGAATATAAAGCAAGAAAAGTAAGAGTGATACCGAATATGATATCGGGGTCCAGCCAATACTACCTCCATCCCTACCTTGGCTCACAAGCACAAGGATTCCACTAAGGCTCACTTAACGAGTGGAGCGGCACCATAAACAATACCTTACCAGGATGGTGCACCTAACCTTCCTAACCGGGTCTAAGTCAATCCAAGATTTTTCACAGGGCAAGTCTTCCTCCTTAGGCCCACACTTGGATTACAGTCAATGAAATAAAAATTTGACATACAAATGAAGTGCTTCTAAAAAGGCATATATGTAATCTCATCGTTTTTTTTTACTTTGCATTTGCAATAAATAACCCGGGATTTAATCCCATAGAGATGGTATAGATATGATAAATCTTTCGCTGGTAAATTCAATGGAATTTCCATTCCATCTCGATGATATTGAATCATATCAATATCATGAATAACAATATCTAAGCTATCAAATCGATTCATCATTGAGAATCGAATAGTATAACATAGGAAGATCCTTTATCCATACCAATTCCAAAATCGGATTGTTGATCCAATAAGAATTCCTTATTTATTATTCTTTTCCATTATCATTCTTTCTTTTCTATAACCTACCGTTTTCCTTGTACAATTATCTGATGTGATGAAGTATCATCTGACCGCCTTTCCACTTCCAGTGGTCACAAACCCATAGAAAAATAGAAAATAGAAAAGAAAAAAAAAGATTATTAATTCCCCCGCTAAGAAGGTGGTATCTTGTTTAATTTTTCTTTTAGTAGATAAATATGCACTTACAGATGATAGTGATTATGCTCAGTGCAAATAAAGTGTGCTAACACTCAAGCTGGTGTAAATACGCAATCAAGTCCTAGAGTGTATCTCCAAACAATCTTTGAAACAAAGTATCAATATTACTCAATCACAGCAGGTTTCAAAGAGTTCCAACAAGAGTATTCAAAATATCTCAGAAATGATTTTCTCAAAATATTTGCTCAAGAGATAATTGAAAAATCAGTAAGCTTGTGAAAAAGATTTTACGCAATAAAAAACACGCAAGCTTGATGAGTCTTGCAATAATGATGCAAAGACTCACTTGCTACGAAGGTTTTCTCACACAAAGATTATTAGTTAAACTCGGGGGAAAAACTTTAGCTAAAATTCTCAAACAAAAAAGATAAATCGACAAGAACAAAGAGAGTTTAAGCAAGTGCAAACAATATAGATTAACTGAAATGCACTCTCACCAAAGTTTGTTTAGCAAAGGAATATCAAGGGATGAGCAATGGTTTTGTTATAGGAAGAACGAGCTCTCAAAATTTTAGAAAAATTCTCTCAATGATTATGCTAATTGTAGATACCCTATTTTTGCCATAACCAAATGAAACAGGGGGTCCTTTCTCATTGTATTATGATTATTATCATTACCTTATTTTCACTATTATATTATTATTATTATTATTATTATTATTATTATTATTATTATTATTATTATTATTATGATTTTTGTTGTTGTTATTTACACTATTATCATTATTTTTATTTTATTATTATTGTTAACTATTTTCCCATGTTGATATAAGTAATTTATTATTACTGTTATTATATTATTATTATTATTTATTTTCCTATATTGATAAGTAATTTATGATTATTACTATTATTATATTATTATTATTTTCCTATATTGTTATAAGTGGCTTATTATTATCACCATTATTTATCTATTATTATTTTTATTATTATTGTTTTTTATTTTTATTTGTTATTTATTATTATTATTATTATTATTATTAATATTATTTCTATATTCACTTTATTATTATTATTATTATTATTACCTTATTATTATTATTATTAACTCCTTATTACCATAATAGTAATTATACTCATATATATTATTTCCAAAAGAAAAAATACAATAAGATACAAAAAAACCAAAAAGGAAAAGAGATGGGTTAGGGTTTCTAAAAGTTTTTTATATAAGGGACCTCTTCTTCTCTTCAAGCCACAGCCGGGGGCACAGGAAAAATAGAAAAAAAAAAAATCCTTGCTGCGCACCCTAATTCTCTTTCCCCGGCTCCATCTCTTCCTCCTTGATTCTCCCTCTCTGCTCTCTTCCATCACCACTCTCTCTCCATCCTCCACAGCCTCCTTGTTCCTCACTGAACCGGCCGAGGCCCTCTGCCATCACCGCTCTCTCTCCATCCTCCACAGCCCCCTTGTTCCTCACTGAACCAACCGAGAGCCCCTTGTTTACCTCCTCAGTCCTTCACTCCGAATCAGCTTAACTCCGGCAACGACCCAGCAGGTCTCTGGCAACCATCCCGCTACTGCAACTCCATCCCCACTGCTCCGGCCACCGTTGACGTCGAAGTAACCTCCTGCCACACCAGGCAATACCTTCGAGCCCCCTTGCTACCGAGCACTACACCAGAACCTCTGCAGTGGTCTCCGCACAGCAGCTCCTCGGCCTTCCTCAACCACCGTCGAGACCCGAGCATCGGCAGAACAGGACAGCCCGCGAGCCTCCACACAGCAACTCTCCATCTGCAACTCCCTCACACACTAGACATCACCGGAGACCTCTGTCTCCATCTTTCATCCCGAGGCTCCTGCAGTGGTCTCCGCACAGCAGCCCAGCAACCCCACTGTAAGTGCTTCCTCTCCAAGTTCCCTGCACAGGACACACACACACACACATGCATGCGATTTCATTTTATTTTGTTTCATTTTATTTTTATTTATTTATCTTCTGATTTTGGTCATTACATATCTAATATTTGGGGTTTTGTTTTGCTTTAGGCAGGTATGTGCAATATTTAATGACTTTTTTTCTTTTTTTTGTTTAGACTTCTATTATATATATGTATATAATTATTAATATTATTGTTGGATTATTATTTGTTTTAAAATAACTTATTACATGTCCATATTTATTGTTGTATATTTGTTTAAAGTGCTTATATTATCGTTGTATTATTTTTTTTTGTAATCATTGTAATATACTTATTTTTATTGTTACATATTATTTAGGGTGTTTGTTTTATTGTGTAGACATTATTTAGGCATTTTGATGTATTTAGGATATTTATCATATTTATTGTTTATATGATATTTAGGGATTTTGTGTATTATTGTTTAGGATTGTAACATTTACGCATGTTCATGATTCTTGATTGTTTATATTATTTTCATGATATTATCTTTTAAGGTTTTGGTTATTGTTTTAGTTTAGGATTTTTACTATTTTACGTTATTAGGGTTTTGAGTAGTGTTTTATTGAATCTGTCTCTATATTGTTATCGTGTACTAATTTTAGGGATTCCATACCATTGAATATTGATCTTAAGGGTTTCCATAAAATGTATATTACTTCTTTGGCTTTTATATGGCTTGGAAGAATTTGATTTATTTTCCATATTTATGTACAACATTTCCATATTAGGATATATTGATATTTTAGAGTTTGTGTATATTTATAATAGATTCATGATGTGAATTATTGTCCATAATCACATTCATTTTCCTTACATATCTATAAAAGTACATAACTTCTAGGGTTTAATTTGTTTCCACATCGTTATTGTATATTAATGGTAAGGTTTCAATTATTTCCATAATGATTATTGTATATATCGTATATTTATTTTAGGGTTTGAATTGTTTTTGTATTATTATTATTATTATTATTATTATTATTATTATTATTATTATTATTATTATTATTATTATTATTATTATTATTAATTGTTTCCATATGTGTATATAATGAGAGTTAACTTTGGGTTTTCATTATTTCCAAATTGTTATTATTGTATTTATAGGATCTTAATATCTTATTATATGGTAGTGTATTATTGTCATTATTAGTATTATTGTTATTATTATTACGTATGATATAGTATCATTATTATTATTATTCTAAGTTTAGTATTATTATGACATGAGTTACATTATTATTATTATTATTATTATTATTATGCGTGTATTATTACTATCTATTAGGTTGGTTTATTATTAGGGTAAGTTATTAGGTGCTATAAGCAATTTATTATTATATAGTATATATAGCATATATGTATCCCTATTATTATTACATGTATTATGGTAATTTAATTTCTTAGTTTATTATCTTATTAATATATATTAAAACCTCCCATACTAGTATTTTCCTATAAAAATTTTATATAATTTCAAAATTTTGGGAGTGTATTTTCTTAATTATTATCCCTATGATTTTATTGCGGGGGTATGAACCCTCGGGCATCACGTACCCTAAGCTCTGAGGGAACATATATGTGTATATTAGCTTTATTTATTTATTATTTTACTTATTTATTTTTTTACATGTATTTATAAATTCATAAAAAGGAGTAATTTCAAGAATTATTAGATTAACTTAGGGATAATTTCAAATTAATTAGGTACCGTTCGTAAGAACGGGCGCATAGGGGGTGCTTGTACCTTCCCCTCGCGTAATCGAACTCCCGACCCCAACTCTGGTAATGTAGACCGATTCTACCCCTAAGGGGGTAGTAATCATGTGTTCTAACCACAATAAAGGTTAGTGGCGACTCCTACACCATATTTTTCCTGAAAATATTAAAATGATTTTTAGTTTGCCGCCTAGGGCACACGCGCTCCCAGGACGTCGCGACAGCTTGGCGACTCCGCTGGGGACTTTAGAGAGTCAAGCCATTAATTAATTAAAAATTATCCCAAGTTCAAATTTATTAAATCTTTTAATTACTCCTTATTTTGTGAATATTGTAATTCATAAATAACCTTGATTAATTGTAAATATTTTGCTTCCATAATTTACAAATAACCCTACTTAATTAAAAATATTTTGTTTCCTAATTGTGTGAATATTAATTGTAGATATTTTGTTTCTAAATATGCTGAATAGAGCATATTAATTGTAAGATATTTTGAATAAGTAGATATTTTGTATACTAATCGTAAATATTTTGCTTCCATAATTTTTTTTAGGTAAGCATATTAACTAACAATATTTTGTTTCCAAATTTCTTTTTTGAATAAACATATTAATTGCATATATTGAGTTTCCTTATTTGTAGATAGTAGATATCTTGTTTCCATATTGTTTATAGCATGTGAATAAATGTGTGGATAACGGGATTAGGATAAATTTAAATTCACACACTCTCACGCTCTATACCCGAGCTTTATCTACTAAGATTAGATAGGGGTGTAATAGCGTTTGTCCCTTCGTAGCTTAAGCTTGATGGGACCCGCGAACCACCCCGCTCAATGCGAGTTTTGTCCGGACCCCTATGGGGGAGGATGAAATTTCAAATCGGGGACCTTTTTGTCAATAGGGATTAGAGCCTACCCATACGTACTTGTCTATAGTTTTTCCTTAACTAGGATAGGGCCATGAAAAATCTTGTATATACATACCTACCCTAGGTCGGGACAGGATCCACATCCTTCTCCATGTAGTATATATATGTTGTACTTTGTATTATATCATACATTTTGCGTCCATTTTTACATACTACTTAGCCAGTATTCAGAAAAAGCCCAGTAATGAGACAAAGGCCCATCCTTTCAAAATGAAGCACTTGGCCCTACTATTTTAAAATATGGGTCGGCCCAACCCTTTTCAAATAACTCGAGCCCAATTTTTTTGAGAAATAACAAGTATAGGCCCAACCTTTTCCTAAGTAAAAATTCGGCCCATACCTAATTTTCCAAAAGGGGTCAAACCCAGTTTTCAAAAATGGTCTTTGGCCCTATTACCCTAAAAATCCGGGCCAATATTTTCTAAACCATCCAAGCCCAAATCCTTTTAAAACTAGGGCCTGATCCCATCATGAAATATATTGAAGCCCATATTTTAATATACTTGAGGCCCAAGTGCACATTAAAGTCCACAAGCCCATACTGAACAAATCCAGTGGGTTGACTAACCTGGGTCAACCCCAACCTCAGATTATAATTTGACCCTTCATAGAATCTGAGGTACATGGACCTTCGTCAAGGAAAAGAATGATTAAGAGAAGAATTGAATTGAAATTGTGGCCCATCAATGATTGTCGTAATCTTGAAATCTCTCATTAGTGGAACTTTTCCTAGAATGCTGACAAAGTAATTAGTTAGGTTACATTGCATCCATGCTTTCATGCATAATTTCACGCACAATAGGTTGCATATATGTTCATATCCTATTTGTAAGTATTTTTGCACTAAGTACTCCCATACATAAATACACATTGCATCCCATGGTCATGCATTAAATACTTATGCATTCACACATTTCATAATTATGCATCTCATGCTCAATCTCATAAACATGCAGGCATAATCATCTCCGATAAGTTGGTAGTCACATCTTAAGTTTCTGCTTTGAATTATATGATAATGTTGCTAACGCATTGCATCCATATAGGCATCCCACTTACTTTCCCAAGGTTTCTGGAAGAGATCAGATTCAGTTATGGAGGACACTGTTGTTTATTAGGAGACCGAGTCCATAGTACAGTTGTATTCTGAAAGACTGCAAAAGCAGTGGGGAGATAGCTTGAACGAAGAATCAAAAGTGGAATTACATGCCAAAGTGTGCTTATATACCCGTTCAAACTCCCGGGAGGAACTAAAAACTATCTGGAAGAATTGGACCCCGCAACGCCGTTTGGAATTCTCACAGTTATATGGCCATATCGGTTTCTTGTTACACATAACGGTGAATCTTC
Organism: Malania oleifera; assembly: GCF_029873635.1. Taxonomy (NCBI): domain Eukaryota; kingdom Viridiplantae; phylum Streptophyta; class Magnoliopsida; order Santalales; family Ximeniaceae; genus Malania; species Malania oleifera. The sequence continues at coordinate 47,552,656 of NC_080424.1, read as the reverse complement.
AGATGGTGAAGGCATTGGTGGACTTTTGGAATCCTCCGTACACATGTTTTACAATAGATGGAATCGACATGGTTCCTACAATTGAAGAGTACTCCTCGCTACTGCATTTGATGACACAACGATCACCCTACCGTACTTATGTGCCTGATTCCAGGATTTCTTTAGCACGGGAGTTGTATAACCTTGCTGGGGTCAAAATTCAACGAACAGCAGGGGAAAGCAAAAGGATCACTTGGAAATGCTTGAAGGAGTTGTTGGAAGAAGAGAAAGGTGAAGAGGTTCAGATACATTTGTTCGCACTGGCCATACATGGCCTAATTATATTTCCCAAAGAACTAGGGACCATTGTGGCCCAAGTAAAGAATGGGGCTAATCCGGTTCCCGAGATTTTGGCAGAAACCTTTCAATCTCTTAAATGCAGGAGCAAGGGTCAGGAGCGACTGAAATGTTGCGCATCATTACTCTATGTTTGGTTTGCCAGTCACTTGCCAAGTAACCAAGGGGGTTACCGTAACACCTTTTCAGCTCTTCGAATCCCCTTAGCCGAGTTCGAGGAGGCTCAGCAGAATATTCAATGGAACAAGGCTAACTAGAATGAAAAATTACACAAACTGAGGGAGTTGGGATTAGTTTGGAAAGCGCCATGGATGAACCATTCCAACATGATGTATCGATGTGGAAACTTCCTGTGGGTCCCGTTATTAGGTCCATGGGGAGGAATAGCATACGCTCCTTTGATGGCAAGAAGGCAAGTGGGAGCGTCTCAGTTTGTGCCTATGACTCACGGATTAGCCGACTCGGACTTCGCATACGAAATAGGGGACACTCAAAATCAAATTAGAAAGTCCATGGTGGCTTGGAAACATGTGCACCTAATAGGTCCAGGTGATGGAATTGCCACAGTCCAAGGAAATTATGAAGTATGGAGGGAAAACCGAGTAAACCCCCGACTCAAAAGAAGCCCAGAAGTCGTTATTGAGCATGTTAAATCATCAAGCGCGTGCACACAATTGAAGCCATAAGGGGATCCATGCCCAATAGAAAAGGGAGATGCAAGAGCAGAAGCGGGGAATCAGCAAAAGGAGGCTCTAGTCTCTGTCTATCGCAAGGAAATCAAGCGACAGAGGATTCGGTACATACAATCAGAAGAAGAGGTCGTGGCTCTAAGGAAGGAAAGACGAAGACTTCGAGCAGCACTTGAACGGAAATCTCAAAAGTTAGAAGATGCCCATACCGAAATTAAAAAGAAATCGCTCTACATACAAGAGTTGGAGAGGCAGGGGGATGAGCAGAGAAGCAAGTATGATCAAGTATTGGAAAAGATGGAGCCGTGCATAACGAAAGCGGGCTACTGGGAGGCCAAGTTTCGGTCTTTGCATAAAAAGACGACACAGCAAAATGCAGAGATTGTGCAATCATGAGCAGATTTTGATTTAATATTCGGTTGGATTTGTTATTGTATGAAAGGATTCTATTAATGAAAAGTAGATTTTATTTTCTACAATGACGATGATCTTTTCCATGAACCTTGGTTAAAGTACATTAGGCTGCACACATATGTTTTATATTTGTGAATTTTACACATGTCTTAAAAAGACCATCGCATTTCATGCATTCATACCTATGCATTCATGGTTCTAAAAAGGGAAAGTTTTGGTTTGCAGTGCCTAGCCACAGAATTCATCTGAGCAAGCAACATTGAGACTGTCATGCATCAATACAATAACAGGAGAAGGGCAAAAGAAATGAGTGAACAGTTGGAAGGTAGAGTCCTGGGCATAGAGCAAGGACAAGAAGAATTGAATGAAAAAATGAGCAAGATCCTAGAATTGTTGACGAACAAAGGAAAAGCAGTGCAGAATGATCCGGAGACAGATATGGACCCCACTCATCCTCCAGGGTTTACCCCACTGTGTGGACAAACGTCAGCTCCACTACCTAGCGTCATGGAGGGTTCAATGCCAAGTATGCCCCCGTTCATCCCTAATATACCAGCACAGGGGTTTCCAGTAGTGGGGACTCCCCCATTAGTAGCTTTGGGAATGAACAGATCTGAAACTGAACGTCGATACGACGTACTAGAGGAACGCCTAAAAGCTATTGAGGGATCCAATACATTTGACTCTGTAGATCCCAATGATCTGTGCCTCGTGCCGAAGGTCACCCTGCCACCGAAATTCAAAGTGCCAGATTTTGAAAAATTTAATGGAACTAATTGTCCTCGAACTCACCTGCACCTGTATTGCCAAAAAATGGCTGCACATTTTGATAATGAGAGACTAATGATGCATTGCTTTCAAGATAGCTTGACAGGGGCAGCTATCAGGTGGTATATTCAACAAGATCGGGCTCGAATCTGCACATGGAAAGATCTGGCTAATTCTTTCGTAGCTCAATACCACCATGTTATAGAAATGACACTCGATCCTATGACCTTGCAGAGTATGCAAATGAAACCCACTGAAACATTTAGAGAATATGCATATAGGTGGAGGGACATGTCTGTCCAAGTCAATCTTCCGGTAGAAGATAAAGAGGCTATTTCCCTATTTGTGAATACCTTGAAAGATCCTTACTTCGGGCATCTCTTAGGAGCAACCCCCCATTGACTTCATGGACATTGTTTCTACCAGAGAGAGGATCGAGACGGGCCATCAAATTCGGGAGAACTAAAGGTATTAGTATAGAGACTGGTCTAGGCAAGAAGTAGGCAAGCAAGAAATAGGAGAAGAGGTCCAGATGGTTCAAAGACAACAATATCAAAGAGAGCATGGCCAAGGGGCTAGGAGGAATTTGTTTTCGAACCCTCTGTCAATCAGACAATTCATACAGGAGGTAGACCCCAAGTTGTTCCTTCCGGGACCATGCCCGCCCAACCGAATGTGGGAACTCATGATAGGGCATCCATAGAAATATGATAAGGATAGATCCTAATTCCAATGACATACTCAGAATGATTCCCACAATTGATGGAAAGGAACTTAGTTTCAGTCATTCCTGGAATGGTCATTACGGCACCTTTTCCGTAATGTATAACCCTGAAGCCAAGTGTGCAATATCACGACTAACACTCCCGGGCACACTATGGAACGTTGTTGGGCATTCAAAATAAGGTTCAAACACTAAGGGGAAGCCGGATGGCTAGCATTTAAATGATAACAAGCAAGGAATTCAGGGAAACCCTTTGCCCAAATCATGGGGTAACAATGTCGGAATGATAGAAGAAGGGACGAATGAAGTGGATTTTGAACAAATGTCTTTAGATTGGGTGTTCAATGAACTTATTGCGGAGGTCGGATAGGGCAGGAGGCCATTTGCCCCACTAATGCACTTTGTTTATGTCAGAGTAAGGAAGGAAATCTGTGAAACAAAGTGTGTAACTTTTAGAATGTTTTTGCAAAAGATGGTGGATAACAAGTCCTATAGAGATCGGTTGTACCCACAAAAGTGGAGAGATTGCAGTTGTTGGGGAAAATAGGCCAGTAGTAATCATCAGTGTGCTAATCAACCATTCATACCTACCATGAACAAGGCCCTGCCCCACAAGAGCGCCAGCTCGCTTGGTGATCGCTACTCCCAGGGCCATTCCCATACAAAGTAAGTTAGAACAAGCAGTTCCTTGGAGGAAATATGAATACGAAGCGTATGTCGAAGGACCCAGCACCAGCAATATAGCAGGGAAAAACTCGAGTGGTAGGGTGTATATGCCCATATTTTTCTAAAACAATCGACAAATGCATGGGGGAACCAGACAGGGGTGAGCAGTGAAAAGTCAATATCCATGAGAGGCCGAAGAATTCCTGAGATAATAAAGCATAGCGAGTATAACATTGTTGGACCAACTAAAGACAATGCATCTCACATATCTGTTTTTGTCACTCTACTAAATTCAGGACCCATCGGGAGGCGTTCTTAAAAGTCCTAATCAAGTCCCTACATTCCCCCCCAAGATATCCGCGTTGATAATTCATCATGTGATCGAATCGGCAGCCTCCAACTACATCCACAACTTTTACTGATGAAGAAATTCCTCCAGAAGGCAAGGGCAACAACAGGTGCTGCATTATCCCACCAATGTAAGGATCATCTGATGTCTCGATTCTTTGATGATAATGGTCATCCCTTAATGTTTATAGCCAATGACCTACACTGCAAAGGTTACCTATTGATCCTCCTTATGTGAACACCCAAACAATTTGGTGGTGTGGGCCCTTCGATGGAACACGAAGAGAGTCAGTATGGTCCTTACATCCCTATTTAGATTAGAACCCGTAACCTTCCAATATCCTTTTCAAGTCGTGGATATTACACCCCTTCATACATTGGTCTCTTGGAGATGCCTTGGATACATAATACTGGTGCGTTCCCTCTCTTTGCATCACGAGTGAATTGTAGTAGGGGATAAACTGGTATGTTTGTTGGAAGAACCGATATATGGTTACTAAATCTTCTTCCAATAACTATGTGGACGCAGCTGAAGAAGCCAGAAGATATTCAAGCAATTGTAGAGCATTCAACATTCATTACTATAATGTAGGGATCTTTTATCCCTCAACTCGGATCGCTTCTTCCACATTTGTATGGTGGCTTTATTTGCAGAAATAGAAATGATTAAATCAGGGTTTGTTTTTTTTTCCTGGGGAGAAAGGGTTGGGGGGAAGTATCTTCAGGGCATCGCAATACCATTGTTACCAGGAAGGCGTGAATGAGAGATACGGCCATAGGTAATACTCCTCCTACTGTAGTTGAACATAAGAAAGTAGAAGGCAGAAAAGAAAGAGGAGAAGAGAAAAGAAGGAAAGAATACTCCGAATCGAAGAGGCGCACAGGAAGAGTGAGTGAGTACCAAATGGGGGGTAGAGATAGAAGGTTCGAGGGTAGAATTAGAAAGTACTTAGCCAAGAATCAAGACCTTTCGAAAAAGGGCATCAGTAACTCTTGAGGAAGAAAAGAAAGAAAGAAACGAAACAGAATGGAGCATATTGGCCTTGGAATCAGGGGGGGACCACATGAATGAACTCACGTAGATGGATCTACCCATTGACTACAGGAGTTAGAATTCAGAACTGGACATCTTTTTGATTACCCAATTCCACTTCATGTATTTAGCTTTGCTATTTTTGCTTTTTCTTTTTGTAATCGGTTGGAACATTATTGCCCTCGGACCGTTGGTCTTTTTCATCAATTTAAAACAGTATGCATTTTCTTTCGCATATATTGCTCATGGGTCTTTGTCAAAGAATTGTCTTTACCTTTGTTTTATGCAGGGATAGGGGAAAATAATACATAAACAAGTATTCAAGAGACAGAGGAAAAAGGAAGAAATTGATGTTATGTTAACTTTGAAACTAATCCTTAGAAGCTAAAATAGAAGAGGAGAGGACCCCACTTATCACCTCAAATGCAAAGGAAAGAAATGTTGAAAAATCAGATGGATTGAATGAAAAAAAAACCAACCTTAACCATAGTGACCCCACGGTCACAAAAATTTGGGACTAATAGGAAAACCAAAAGAAAGTAAAAAAAATGGGGGTTCGGGCACTGTTTTTGGGAGGAGAGGGAGGGGAAGAGAAGGAAGAGAAAGATGCGAAATGATAAAACGTTGAAGGACAAATAACAAGAGGTTTCGAGGTATGGTCATATCGGACATGCCATGGTTGGATACAGACTTAGTTAACACATATTTAAAAATACCCATTTACCCAGATAGCAAACCGGGTTTTAATTGTTTGTTTTGCTTATAAAACAGAACTGAGGAGGATGCGCCCCAGATATGTTATATCAAAATAAAAAAGAAGAGGTTGGTAAGAAAGCAGTTGAGGATGTGGGTTTTTTAGATTTTTTTAGAAAGTTAGCAAATATCAGGTGTGGATGGCCAATGTAGTTCCAATAATTGAAGAAAAAGGAAAAAAAAGTGAGAGTCGTGTGACTATCGAGACTTGACTCAAGCTATAGCCCTAAGATATTTTCCAACTTCCACAATAGATGTGCTGGTTGGGTAACCAATACGGAAGACACATGCCCTGTTTGGTTTCATTCATTGATGGAAATTTTCTGGATATAATCAAATTTAAGATTAAGATGGCCCATTGAAGATAAACGAGAGAAAAAAGACCACGTTTATCACCTTATGGGGGACCTTTTGCTACAAGGTTATGCCCTTGGTAAAGAATGCACAAGGAGGTGGCAGGCGGCGGCACAAACTATAAGCGAGCCATGGTAACGTTGGATTCATGACTTGATGAATAGGAGGATAGAGTAGTAATGATAGAAAGTATTTGTTGGGGACGACATGATTGTTAAGTCTCGGGATATGAGTATAGCCAGTGATGAACTTAAGGAAAGCTATTTAAAAGGCTACGGAAAATGTTGTTGTAAACTACTATAAAATTAAATCCAAAAAAAAAAAAATGTAACATTCGGGAGCTTCTTCAGAAAATTGTTTGGATTAACGTAAGTAGGGAGAAAGGGATTGAGGTGGGTAGACCCAGATAAATTAAATAAAAGCTAGTCGAGAAATGCCTTTAGTCCCCAAAACCGACAAAAAAAAAGAAAGTAGGAGTTTTCCTAGGCCAATATTAAACTACATAGCTCGATTTATATCTCAGTTGGCAATGCTACTTGTATAAGCCCATTTAAGCTGCTGAAGGAAGGAGAAGGATTTAAACCCAGACAAAAATGGAAGTAAGATAGTGAGATTGATTGTTCAAAAAGCTTTGAGAAAATAAACTAAAAGAATATCTATTTTTGACACTAAAGTTTTGGTTCCCCCTGTACCTGGAAAAAGGCCTCTTATAGGGTACTTAGTAGTATCAGAGAATTCCTTCATGGGGTGTGTGTTAGGACAAACACGATGAGTCTGGAACAAAGAAGAAAGGAAGGCACGCCCTCTATTATCTAAGAAAAAGTTCACAGCATACGAATCTAGGTACTTCTAACCTGGAAAAGAGTGTTTGCGCTTTGGTGTGGGTGGTGGTAGTAGATTAAGGCAATACACGCTATATTACACAACATGGCTGTGTTGTGATTTCTCTAAAATGATCCCAATTATTAAGTAGTTTATGTTTCGAGGAAACCTGCAGTAAGTAATAGGACGGATGGCGGGATGGTCGTTGGCAAATGCTGTCGTTTTGTTGTTGACTGAATATGATGTATTAGATATGATATGATAAACGAGGAGAGGAAGAAAAAAAAAATAGAAAAAAAGGGAATGAGGGAAGGGGGAAAAAGAAGAAAAAAAAGGAGACAAGAAAGGGGAGCATATTTATAGCAGAATATTTTGGCTGATAAGGGCCATTAATGATTACCAATCCATGGAGTTTGACTTCTCGGATCAAGATATTGATTCAATTGATCAAGAAAAGGAAGGTAATGTTGGGTGGATGATGCTATTTGATTGGGGGCAACCAACGTTCTATAGGGGCATGGAAAAATAGGGGCTGTACTCATATCACCACAGGGGTAAATATTAACCCAGTCACAAGCCAAACTCACTTTTCCAATGTGCCAATAATATAGCTGAGTATGAAAGCGTGCGTATTGGGCTTACAGGCAGCTAATTGACCGAGGCATTATAAAAATTGATTGTAAAAGGAGATTCCGCTTTGCTAATTTATCAGTTGACTGGAAAGTGGGAAACCCGGGATTCCAAATTAATACCATATCAGGAGTTCATTCAGGAAATGATGGAGGAATTCGATACTATCAATTTTTCGCATTTACCGAGAGAGAGTAACTTAATCCCTGATGCGCTAGCAACATTGGCGGCTTTATTTAAGGTTGAGTCCGGAATAGAGATTGAACCCATTCGAATAAGGATGCATAGGGAGCCAGCATATTGTATAATGACGGAAGAAGCTGATGGAAAGCCATGGTTTCATGATATCAAAACATACATTCAATGGAAGGAGTATCCCGTGGGAGCCTCTAATAACGACCGGAAGACAATTAGGAGGCTAGCTATGGGATTCTTCTTAGATGGGGAGATATTGTATAAAAGGAACCATGATATGACCCTCCTACGGTGCGTGGAGCTGCAAAAGGCAAGACAAATCATACAGGAAGTACACGACGGCGTTTGTGGGACCCATGCGGGAGGTCACTCGTTGGCCCGAAAAATCCTAAGGAGTGGATACTATTGGATAATCATGGAACGGGATTGTATAGAATATGTTTGAAAGTGCCATAAGTGTCAAATCTATGGAGATCGCATACAAGTCCCACCTAATCAACTCCAGGTTTTATCTACACCTTGGCCTTTCGCAGCATGGGGCATGGATGTGATCGGACCGATAACCCCGAAGGCCAGTAATGGGCATCGATTCATTTTCGTGGCCATTGACTACTTCACAAAATGGGTAGAAGCAGCATCATACTCTAATGTCACTCAAAATGTAATGAATCGTTTTATCAGGAGAGAATTAATTTGCAGGTATGGGATCCCAGAAAGGATAATATCAGACAATGCCAAAAACTTGAACAACGAGGTCATGACAAAATTGTGCAGTCAGTTCAAGGTCAAACATCATAATTCAGCCCCCTATCGACCTCAAATGAATGGAGCAGTGGAAGCAGCCAATAAGAACATCAAGAGCATCTTGGAAAAAATGACAGAGACCTATAGAGATTGGCATGAGAAGTTACCTTTCGCTTTATTGGCCTATCAAACCACTGTTCGAACATCTACAGAGGCTACCCCTTTCTCTTTGGTGTACGGAATGGAGGCCATAATTCCTATAGAAGTTGAGATTCCATCGTTACGAGTCTTAAAAGAAGCAGAGTTAATCGAAGCAGAATGGGTGCAATCTAGATATGACCAGTTGAATCTAATTGAAGAAAAAAGGTTGACAGCTATAGTTCATGGGCAGTTGTACCAAAGGAGAATGATGAGAGCTTTTAACAAGAAAGTGCGTATTCGACAATTTCAAGAAGGAGATCTAGTCTTGAAAAAGATTTTACCAATTCATAATGACCCCCGAGGTAAGTGGACCCCAAATTATGAAGGGCCGTATGTGGCAAAGAAAGCATTTTCAGGAGGTGCCCTATTGTTATCAGACATGGATGGAGCCGATCTGGTGCACCCCACGAACTCAGATGCGGTAAAGAAATATTTTTCTTAGAAACCCTGTAAACTCTCAAGGAAATTCAATAAGATGATGGTTTGCTTCATAAATCTAATGACTGTTCATTATTCATGTTTTGATCAAATGATAGATGGCCATCATTGGCCGATCTGATTTCCTATAAAAGAACCAAATAATGATTTACCATTTGGTAACCAAGTTGAGCCTAAATGATAAACCAGTATTTTTTCAAAAGTCAGTTCACAAAATTTAACTTGGGTATTGGTCCTTTAGGGTCTGGCAAGTTATATGAGACAACAATTGGCTACCCGAAATGATGGCAGACCATCTTTCTGCTACCCAAAAGAAACAAAAAAAAAAAGGATCCCTTGCAAGCCCTTCTTGAGCCTGGAAAATTCAATTTTTGATTAACCTGTCAAAGGATCACACCCCACACTGGGGCAAATTCAAAAGGATTAGTCCTAAATGAAGTCCAAACAAAAATGACAGAAATCCCTTCATGAAAGAGAAAAACAAAAGGGATCAGTAAAAGCAAACGGAAAGATAAAGAAAAAAGAGAAAGAAAGTAAGGGACATGCTACACAGGTGATCTTTGACCAAGTTTCCCTAGATAAAAAGTGCTGATTTTGAGCCTTATTTAACTCTTTCTTTCTTCAACCCATACCCCTAGCCTATATTACAGTCCAAATGAAAGTTCTGACCAGATTGGTATACATTGTTGTCTCAAATTATTTGTCAGACTCAATGTTGAGTCTGAACTACGTAATGACCTGATCCTGAAAAGGTACGTAGGCAACTTGTTTAAAGGAAAAGTTCGGTCAAAGCCAAAACAAAGTGCCTCAACCATCTTGAGATCAAAACATGAACTGAACCTGAGGCAATAATTCAACTTGAGAATTACAGGGGTTCACAACAGAATAAGGCGAAAGGAGGGAGAAATGTTTGGGGTCATCAACGAAAGGGGAAAAATCAGTCAAATAAGAATTAAGCTTGACAACTTAACATTCATGTGCTTCGACTTGTTGAATACTGGTATAAAGTTTTCCCTTTGAACTGACATTTAAGCCTGGTAAACTAGTCATCTTGCACATATGATCTTTTGATGTAGCAAAAGGGATGTCACAATTGCATGGTTGGATATTTCTAGCAAAAAAAAAAAAAAAAAATTTTATAGTCTCGAGATTAGGGTAATCAAAAGAGTTCGCTAGTATGCTTCCTATTTCAAGCATGATCAGCAAATATGACTTAAGTAGATCCCATGCTTAGGAGCTTTCGTGAAAATTGGAAATGTGGTGTACAATCGATGAATGAGGTAGAATCCGGGGAGGTTGTGGCTTTCATATGAAACTGAGAGCTTTTACTGATGCATTTGCAATGAGGCAATTGTTGGGTCAAAACTTGTCAGATGTCTCCCTATCCAATTGCAATAAGCAAACAGGGTTAATATTGGTTGTAGATCCATTCAGCTGGGGCAGATTTTTATTGAGTTTCCTTTTAGTCAAATCAATCATCTCCAGGATTGGATGAATTAAGAAAATTGAGCCAAGATCAGTTACAGAACTATTCAAATGTGGCAAGTATCAAAAACATGGCCAAGATGAAAGATGAGGTTATTGATCACAGACGCACTGGGGAACAGATTTAGGAATTTCCTTCATTCATTACCATACATTTCATGCATTACATATATCCCCATGATTTGGCACCACAGTAGACAGCATTCATGCACTACTGCATTCTAGTCATACTCCTCTTGTCATGCATTTCTTTTGATCATTATCCAAGCAACCTTTGTCTCACTAATGTTTGAGTTATTACTGCATACACTATAGTTCGGGTTCCTACACCGGTTGCAAGTCACCCTTCGTTAACTATAGCTCGGGTTCCTACACCCGGTGCAAGTCACCCTTCCATGAACTATAGCTCGGGTTCCTACACCCGGTGCAAGTCACCCTTCCGTGAACTATAGCTTGGTTTCCTACACCCGGTGCAAGTCACCCTTCCGTGAACTATAGCTCGGGTTCCTACACCCGGTGCAAGCCACCCTTTGTGAACTATAGCTCGGGTTCCTACACCCGGTGCAAGTCACCCTTCCGTGAACTATAGCTCGGGTTCCTACACCCGGTGCAAGTCACCCTTTGTGAAATATAGCTCGGGTTCCTACACCCGGTACAAGTCACCCTTTGTGAACTATAGCTCGGGTTCCTACACCCGGTGCACGTCACCCTTCCGTGAACTATAGCTCGGGTTCCTACACCCGGTGCAAGTCACCCTTTGTGAACTATAGCTTGGGTTCCTACACCCGGTGCAAGTCACCCTTTGTGAACTGTAGCTCGGGTTCCTACACCCGGTGCAAGTCACCCTTCGTGAACTATAGCTTGGGTTCCTACACCCGGTGCAAGTCACCCTTTCTGAACTATAGCTCGGGTTCCTACACCCGGTGCAAGTCACCCTTCCGTGAACTATAGCTCGGGTTCCTACACCCGGTGCAAGTCACCCTTTGTGAACTATAGCTCAGGTTCCTACACCCGGAGCAAGTCACCCTTCCGTGAATTATAGCTCCGGTTCCTACACCCGGTGCAAGTCACCCTTCTGTGAACTATAGCTCGGGTTCCTACACCTGGTGCAAGTCAACTTTCGTGAACTATAGCTCGGGTTCCTACACCCGGTGCAAGTCACCCCTCGTGAACTATAGCTCGGGTTCCTACACCCGGTGCAAGTCACCCTTCGTGAACTATAGCTCGGATTCCTACACCTGGAGCAACTCACCCTTCAGTGAACTATAGCTCGGGTTCCTACACCCGGTGCAAGTCACCCTTCTGTGAACTATAGCTCGAGTTCCTACACCCGGTGCAAGTCACCCTTCATGAACTATAGCTCGGGTTCCTACACCCGGTGCAAGTCACCCCTTGTGAACTATAGCTCGGGTTCCTACACCCGGTGCAAGTCACCCTTCGTGAACTATAGCTCGGATTCCTACCCCTGGTGCAAGTTATCCTCATGTGCTTTCGAGCCTGGTGCAAGTCGGTTTGCACAGATCATCTTGGTCACTTTTGTTACATTTGACCCGGTTCAAAATCGGCATCTTTTGTCTTCGCAGGTTTGTTGCTACAAATAACATAGGAGAGTTCCTACTTGTACTTCGAAACAACGAAACCTACAAAGAGGGGCAGCTGTTGATACCCTATTTTTGCCCTAGCCAAATGAAACAGGGGTTCCTTTCTCATTGTATTATGATTATTATCATTACCTTATTTTCACTATTATATTATTATTATTATTATTATTATTATTATTATTATAATGATTTTTGTTGTTGTTATTTACACTATTATCATTATTTTTATTTTATTATTATTGTTAACTATTTTCCCATATTGATATGAGTAATTTATTATTACTGTTATTATATTATTATTGTTTATTTTCCTATATTGATAAGTAATTTATTATTATTACTATTATTATATTATTATTATTTTCCTATATTGTTATAAGTGGCTTATTATTATCACCATTATTTATCTATTATTATTTTTATTATTATTGTTTTTATTTTTATTTGTTATTTATTATTATTATTATTATTATTATTATTATTTTTACCTTATTATTATTATTATTATTATTATTATTATTATTATCTCCTTATTACCATAATAGTAATTATACTCATATATATTATTTCCAAAAGAAAAAATACAATAAGATACAAAAAAACCAAAAAGGAAAAGAGATGGGTTAGGGTTTCTAAAAGTTTTTTTATATAAGGGCCCTCTTCTTCTCTTTAAGCCACAGTCGGGGGCGCAAAAAAAACAGAAAAAAAAAAAAATCCTTGCTGCGCACCCTAATTCTGTTTCGCCGGCTCCATCTCTTCCTCCTTGATTCTCCCTCTTTACTCTCTGCCATCACCACTCTCTCTCCATCCTCCACAGCCTCCTTGTTCCTCACTGAACCAGTCGAGACCCTCTGCCATCACCGCTCTCTCTCCATCCTCCACAGCCCCCTTGTTCCTCACTGAACTAGACGAGAGCCCCCTGTTTGCCTCCTCAGTCCTTCACTCCGAATCAGCTTAACTCCGGCAACGACCCAGCAGGTCTCCGGCAACCATCCCGCTACTGCAACTCCATCCCCACTGCTCCAGCCACCGTTGACGTCGAAGTAACCTCCGGCCACACCAGGCAATACCTTCGAGCCCCCTTGCTACCGAGCACTACACCAGAACCTCTGCAGTGGTCTCCGCACAGCAGCTCCTCGGCCTTCCTCAACCACCGTCGAGACCCGAGCATTGGCAGAACAGGATAGCCCGCGAGCCTCCACACAGCAACTCTCCATCTGCAACTCCCTCACACACTAGACAGCACCGGAGACCTCTGTCTCCATCTTTCATCTCGAGGCTCCTGCAGTGGTCTCCGCACAGCAGCCCAGCAACCCCACTGTAAGTGCTTCCTCTCCAAGTTCCCTGCACAGGACACACACACACACACATGCATGCGATTTCATTTTATTTTGTTTCATTTTATTTTTATTTATTTATCTTCTGATTTTGGTCATTACATATCTAATATTTGGGGTTTTGTTTTGCTTTAGGCAGGTATGTGCAATATTTAATGACTTTTTTTCTTTTTTTTGTTTAGACTTCTATTATATATATGTATATAAATATTAATATTATTGTTGGATTATTATTTGTTTTAAAATAACTTATTACATGTCCATATTTATTGTTGTACATTTGTTTAAAGTGCTTATATTATCGTTGTATTATTTTTTTTTGTAATCATTGTAATATACTTATTTTTATTGTTACATATTATTTAGGGTGTTTGTTTTATTGTGTAGACATTATTTAGGCTTTTTGATGTATTTAGGATATTTATCATATTTATTGTTTATACGATATTTAGGGATTTTGTGTATTATTGTTTAGGATTGTAACATTTACGCATGTTCATGATTCTTGATTGTTTATATTATTTTCATGATATTATCTTTTAAGGTTTTGGTTATTGTTTTAGTTTAGGGTTTTTACTATTTTACGTTATTAGGGTTTTGAGTAGTGTTTTATTTAATCTGTCTCTATATTGTTATCGTGTACTAATTTTAGGGATTCCATACCATTGAATATTGATCTTAAGGGTTTCCATAAAATGTATATTACTTCTTTGGCTTTTATATGGCTTGGAAGAATTTGATTTATTTTCCATATTTATGTACAGCATTTCCATATTAGGATATATTGATATTTTAGAGTTTGTGTATATTTTATAATAGATTCATGATGTGAATTATTGTCCATGATCACATTCATTTTCCTTACATATCTATAAAAGTACATAACTTCTAGGGTTTAATTTGTTTCCACATCGTTATTGTATATTAATGGTAAGGTTTCAATTATTTCCATAATGATTATTGTATATATCGTATATTTATTTTAGGGTTTGAATTGTTTTTGTATTATTATTATTATTATTATTATTATTATTATTATTATTATTATTATTATTATTAATTGTTTCCATATGTGTATATAATGAGAGTTAACTTTGGGTTTTCATTATTTCCAAATTGTTATTATTGTATTTATAGGATCTTAATATCTTATTATATGGTAGTGTATTATTGTCATTATTAGTATTATTGTTATTATTATTACGTATGATATAGTATCATTATTATTATTATTCTAAGTTTAGTATTATTATGACATGAGTTACATTATTATTATTATTATTATTATTATTATTATTATTATTATTATTATTATTATTATTATTATTATTATGCGTGTATTATTACTATCTATTAGGTTGGTTTATTATTAGGGTAAGTTATTAGGTGCTATAAGCAATTTATTATTATATAGTATATATAGCATATATGTATCCCTATTATTATTACATGTATTATGGTAATTTAATTTCTTAGTTTATTATCTTATTAATATATATTAAAACCTTCCATACCAGTATTTTCCTATAAAAATTTTATATAATTTCAAAATTTTGGGAGTGTATTTTCTTAATTATTATCCCTATGATTTTATTGCCGGGGTATGAGCCCTCGGGCATCACATACCCTAAGCTCTGAGGGAACATATATATATATATATATATATATATATATATATTAGCTTTATTTATTTATTATTTTACTTATTTATTTTTTTACATGTATTTATAAATTCATAAAAAGGAGTAATTTCAAGAATTATTAGATTAACTTAGGGATAATTTCAAATTAATTAGGTACCGTTCGTAAGAACGGGCGCGTAGGGGGTGCTTGTACCTTCCCCTCGCGTAACCGAATTCCCGACCCCAACTCTGGTAATGTAGACTGATTCTACCCCTAACGGGGTAGTAATCATGTGTTCTAACTGCACTAAAGGTTAGTGGCGACTCCTACACCATATTTTTCCTGAAAATATTAAAATGATTTTTAGTTCGCCGCCCGGGGCACACGCGCTCCCAGGACGTCGCGACACTAATAATGCATTAATTGTGCAAATAAACTCATATATATAGAGAAGGTCAAAATTAGAATCATTGGGGAGACATAAGGAATTATTAAGAAAATTAACCCGCTTTAACCCCAAATAACCGTGGTAAAAATTTGGCCAACCTCAGAGTTTTGGTCGCCTGAACAAACACAACAAAGAAAATAAATTTTGAACTTCGGGTGCTTGAATGAGGGTCCGATTTGTTGACCAAGGTGATTTTCCAATCTGTTTGAGGTTCGGTCGCTTGGTCTCAAGTTTAGTCTTTCGAACTTGAACATTCGGTTGCCCAAGGGTATTTTGAACGTGAAGTTCGAGTGCCTGAGTTGTTTGAAAAAATTAGGGCTTGAGTTTGGTTGACCGTAGACAATAAGTTCATGTGGGTTCAGTTGTCCGAAGTCACGTCAACTTTTTGACCATTCAATGGTTCAGTTGACCGAGGCAATTTGACTTGCCTGGTTCGGTCGCCTGAAGTCCTTATGATTTTAAGCCTAAGTTCCATTCTTTATTTTAAATTTTACCCCCTGATGAAATGTGAGTGTAGTGGGGTCCTATGCACTAAGTGCGTAGGAACCTAAGGTCAATCTAGGGCAACCTGAGTATAAAGTCCTATCATGCATGATGCAATTATTACTGACGATATTGAATTACAATCCAATGAAGAATATAAAAAATACAATTACAAATTAAGAAAATATTCTTCAATCTTCCTTGGAGTCGCCATACGCCATCATGACATAACGTTCTTCTCAATTCCATGCATAAAGTGAACCTGCATGCAAGCTCGGGGCAAACATCAGTACCAATGTATTTTTCATTATCAAAATGGGATATGACCAATCAAGTCAACAGTCTCCCCCTTTTGATGAAGACAAATGCTTTATGCAAAAGTGGGTACAACCAAGAAAGGCCCCCCTGACAATATGCATAAAGAGATTTAAAAGCTCAATTATTACAAAGTACCCAAGTATCAAATTTTACTAATGCACCCAATTTTGCCTTTTCTCCCCCTTTTGGCAATAGCAAAAAAGGTCAAGATAAAAGAATTAGAGCATATTGGCAACAATGTGTAATAATCATTTAGATACATGATATAATTTGGGAAGATTTTAAAATTTTCGGCAGCATGTCATTTGAAAATGAAACATTTCCCCAAAAAATATGTATCTAAGTGACTTGTTTGAGTTCAACAAATAGTATATAGTAATTTAAATCAACTCAAACAATCTAGTAAGGATCAACTTAAATAGTCAAGTTGAAAAAATAATGTACTCATGCACATGCACAATAAATGAAAGATATTCTCACAAGGGATGGAGTATAGCAATGAATGATGTGAGATGGCATTTAATTTTTCAGAACCGTATTTTTCTAATTGAAGTGACTCCCCTTCAGATTATGCATTCTCTCTATTCTTACAACTTGAGCATATGGCACAAGTATTTTAACAATTTATAAATACACAGCATGACAAAGGATTTTCATTTAAAGATCATTTCATGCATTTTTGTCTTTAAAAGAAATCCCCCTTTGAAGTAGTCAACAAGTGTTTCGGGGATAAAGTTTGCCAAAAAAAGATTGGATTTAGGTCTAACAATGTTATGGCAATTAACTAGAACAAATCATTCTTAGAATAATCATGATGCACAAAAAAATATTCTAGAAACACACACTAAGATCATAGTGTGCAGTTTTATAAAGCATAGGATGTGTGCCATGAATTTTAGAAAATTTTGGCAGCATTTCGTCTAAAAATATTACTTTTCCCATAGATACCTGCTTACAAAACTAGTTATATCATATAAGTCTCAATAATTTTGCATCAACCAGATGCCATTCAAGTCCAATGATCAGTAAAAGATTTAAACACATGCGCAAGCTTCAGATGCTGCAAGTTAATTTGAGCGAAGAGCAAGTAATTTAAAATTTAAAACAGATTTTGAATGCACATTCATCAATATTTAGGCAAATTTTTGAATATTTTTGGAAATGTCAAATGAAAATCTGACAGCATGCCGTTCGTAAACAGGACATTTCCCATAAAAAACTGCATTAAAAAGAATCAAGTAAACAGTATATCATCCAGTTTGAGCATGCGAGAAGCTAACATTTCTATCAGTAGGCAATACTCATAAACTGCATCCGCCATGCAAGAGGCATCAATCAGGCACATAGAATAATCATAGAAATTTAAAAGCATGCAAGCCATCATATATAAACAGAAGTCAATCACCATAGAAAAAAATAGTAAATATCAGTGTGTGTATGTGAGTGTGGTGGGTTGAAATGTATAGCAGAAAGGTAAAAATAAAAGATGTATAGTTATTATAGACCCAAATGTATATATAAAAGAGATGAAATATATGAGTTGAGCCATATGAGCTACTAATCCTCAGGCATCCTCTACGCCTCTCCATCATCAGGCCCCTCCTCGTCACCGCTCACGTCCATCTGCTCCTCACCGTCATCCTCCTCATTTATCTCCCTTATACACTCACTGAGGATATGGAATTTCTCCTTTACAACCGATTGAAACTTGGAGAACTCAGTGTAAAACTCAGAATGCCTGGCTGGGGATGAGGAAGCTTGCTCCCTGATCTCGCTCTGGATAGACATCTTAAAGCTATCAAAGGACGCAGAGAGACTAGTGATGGCAGCCATAATCTCAGCATTGGATGGCATATGAGGCTACTGCTGAGGAAGCTCCTGTGGCCCTAGTCCTCTCTCGGGAATGGTTGGGAACTACATGTTTTCGCTAAGCTTGTATCCCATCACTTTCAAGGTCGTGGAGGAGAAGGTGCATGTGCACTTTATCTTCTTCAACACTGCATACGAAGTCCTAGTGACTCTATCTCTAACAAAAATCCTAGTCAGGATGCCCCCCTATGGTAGAATAATCCTATTGCCCACCGTCTTCACAAACATCCAATTTAGGATTAGTCTTGGTAAGTCTAGCTTCTTCCTCATAAAGAGGCACCACATCATAAAGCAGTCTAGGTATGAAACATGATTCCTAGACCCAAACTTCGGTAGAATGTTATAGGAGATCAGGTGGTGCACAATTTTAGCCTCGAGTGTCAGAGGCTTGTAGCTAGGGGTGTGACCATGATCAACCACAGGATTAGTCATTACCATATTTACGAAAGTACTTACAGTGACTAAGTGTGGGCAGTCAAAATCTCCTCTCTGGGTATTAAGGGTCTCGGCTAGATAACCGTCGTCAAAACGTAGATCGATCTCAAAGACCCAGGAGTAGAAACCCTGGTTATCCTATCCTAGGTTGGCATATAACAAGCTAACAAGCATGGGATACATCCCTCTGGGTTGAAAGCGAATGAACTCATACCATCCTTGATACAAAAACATGTCTAGCACATTATTAAAATGAGTCTATATGAATTCTATGTCGAGAACTTTACTTGGGATAGGCTCATTGAGCTTGAAGACCTTCTCATATTAAATCCTCCTCTTTGGTGAGATGAACCATTGCTCGAGAGCAATGTTGGATTCAGCTCGTACTCGATCCCTAGACCTGGCTAGAAGTGGTTTTCTAAGGGAAACTAAGCTTGGAATTGGTGTAGGAGGTAGCAGGAAAGGGAGAAAAATTGAGGAGCTCTTAAGAAGGATGGGAAAATGAACCTATTCATGTGACCAAAAATATATATAGATCACGGTTCGGCCGCCTGAATAAGTCTTCGGTCTCCCGAACCATAATAATTACCTCAGAGGCTGAGTCTATTTGGTTGGCTGAATGTTGGGTTGGTTGGCTTAAACTCTGATGACTTTTCATATTCAAACCCTCAGTAGCCCAAATGGAGACAGTTCATTTCCTTTCGGTTGGCTGAATCACCCTAATAAAGAGCTTCGGTTGTCCAAAGATCCATTCGGTCTGCCGAACCATTTCGGTGGCCCGAACCAATTTTGAACTGAAATGTTTAGGTGCACGAATGTGATCAATGTTTTCGTTAGATCTCCTTGTTCGGTCAACTGAATGGTCTATGCTGAAAATGTTTAGCCGACCGAACCTAGTCAACTTTTTCTTGTTTTGACTTTTTCTCATATAAGATGACCCCCTATGATTTAGATACATGACCTATGGATTATGGAGTCCATTTAATCTAACCTTTTGACACTTAGGTCATTTTCATGGTTAAGGAGAGATGGATTTGCAATTTTCTTTGACTCTCTACACTTGCTTCATTTTCAACCCTTTCCATTTTAATGGGAAATCAAACTTTGTGTGCCCTTTCTTTTTAGATAATGCGCAGTAGGAATGAGTATAACGACTGGAGGAGGTACTAGCATAATGTTTGGACTCTCTCACGAAGTACCCCATGTACAGATTCTGCTTCTTTCTATTTCTAACTCCATTATATCCTACACCTTCCTTATCTAAGGTCATCTTTTGTGAACCTAACAACTTATTAAAGTTGTCCTTACCTCTAGTGAACGTATAGATGATCTTAGCTTGGTCTTCTATTTTCTTTTCTAGATCTTGAATTTTTAAATTCTTTAGACCTTTGCAAGCATCTTGTAATTTCACAAATTCTTTGGTCATGTTGTTTGTTTTACATTCAAGTTTTGCAATGAGAAGATCTTTATTATTGTCACTTGAAGTTTGAGATCTTAATGCATTCAACTCCTTTTCCAACTTTTCATTCTTGTTTATTAACTGTTTGATTTTTAAATCATTTTCCCTTTCAAAAAAAACCTTTGACTCACATTATTTCAAAGATGCCTCATGCTTGTTATTTAATGCAGTATATCTTTTGTTAGTTCTAATAAGTGACTTATGAATTCTAACATATTCAACTTGCAATTCTTCATAAGTAGGCATGCTTTCACTACCAGAACTATCACATGATTCAGTATTAGATGCATTAGTAGAGTTATCACATGAATCATTACCAAGATTATTTGATAAAGTATAAGGCGACGAATCTACCTCATCGTCGGTTAAAACTCTAAAGCATGGTTTACTCTTTCAAGATCCTTTGAGATTGAGTCACAATGAGTGATCACCATTTCTTGATTAGTTGCTCCAAAATTCTTTTCAAGTTCCTCCCATATCTCTTTAGCACTATTACATGTCATAACTTCACAGAGAATGTTAGAATCTAAAGCATGCAGCAAGGTGTTCATGGCATCAAAATTTATTTGCAATAAGTTCATATCATTATCATTTGGCTCAAATTCAGACTTGGGAACATCAACACAATCAATGATTTTTCACCACAATACACTAGAGGGCTCGTAAATAACCTTCCCTCACAAGATGGGGATACACCAACTTGACCCATCGTGATCTTTTTACAAACTAACGATTAAGTCTAGATAACAAAGCTCTAATACCAATTGTTGATTTTGGTGCAATCCCAAGAGGGCGGGGGGCGGGGGGGGGGGGTGAATTGGAGATTTAAAAAATTCTTCATAGGATCAATTAATCTAGCAACAATATTAAACAACATAGGGCCAATCTAAATATGTATGAAATTGCAAAGATGATATATCAATTAATTTTCAGCACATGCAAAGTAATTCCAGTATTTCTCATCCAAACACAATAACGTGTCTACTAGATATGTAGTATATTTAGCAAGGAAATTAAATCAATCACAAAGCAGAATATAAAGCAAGAAAAGTAAGTGTGCCACCGAATATGATATCGGCGTTCATCCAATACTGCCTACATCACCGCCTTGGCTCACAAGTATAAGGATTCCACTAAGGCCCACTTATTGGGTGGAGCGGCACCGTATACAACACCTTACCAGGATGGTGCTCCTAACTTTCCTAATTGGGTCTAAGCCAATCCGAGACTTTTCACAGGACAAGTCTCCCTCTTCAAGCCCATACTTGGAATACTGTCAATGAAATAAAAACTTGACATACAAATGAAGTGCTTCTAAACAAGCATATATGCACTACAATATAGTCCAGATAAATATGCACTCATAGATGATAGTGATTATGCTTGGTGCAAATAAAGTGTGCTAACACTCAAGGTGGAGTAAATATACAATCAAGTCCTAGAGTCTATCTCCAAACAATATTTGAACAAAGTGTCAATATTAATCAATCGCAGCAGGTTTCAAAGAGTTCCAATAAGATTATTCAAAATATCTCAAAAATTATTTTCTCAAAATATTTGCTCAAGAGATATTTGAAAAATCAGTAAGCTTGTGAAAAAGATTTTACAGAATCAAAAAAACACAAGCTTGATGAGTCGTGCAATCATGATGCAAAGACTTACTAGCTACGAAGGATTTCCCACACAAAGATTATTAGTTAAACCGGTGGAAAAACCTTAGCTAAAACTCTCAAACAAAACTGATAAATCAACAAGAACAAAGAGAGTTTAAGCAAGTGCAAACAATATAGATGAACTCAAATGCACTCTCACCAAACTTGATTTTGCAAAGGAATATCAGGGGGTGAGTATTTGGCTTTGCTATAGGAATAATGAGCTCTCAAAATTTCAGAGAAAATTTCTCTTAATGATTATGCTAATCACCCATTAATTGTGCAAATGAACCCATATATATATAAAGGAGACCAAAATTATTACTATTGGGGACACATAGGGAATTATTAAATTTGTTTAAAATGGTTTAAGAAAATTAACCCTATTTAATCCCAATTAATCGTGGTAAAAATTTGGCCAACCCAAGAGTTTCAATCAACCGAGCTATAACTTCGATCGCCCGAAAAAAAACAAAAGAAGAAGTAAATTTTGAACTTACGATGCCTAAATGAGGGTTCGGTTTGCTGACTAAGGCGATTTTCCAATATATATAAGGTTTGGTCACCTTGTCTCAAGTTTGGTCTGCCGAACATGAACATTCGGTTGCCCGGGGTTATTTTGAACATGAAGTTCAGGCGCTCGAATTGTTGGAAAAAGTTAGGGGTTGAGTTCGGTCGACCGTGGATGCTCAGTTCATATGAGTTTGGTTGCTCAAAGTCAGGTCAACTTTTTGACTATTCAATGGTTCCATCAATTGAAGCAATTTGACTTGCCTAGTTTTGTAATGACCTAATTTATATATATATATATATATATATATATATATATATATCATAAAATTATACTACTCTGATACCCTAAATAAAATCTATAATGTCATCCCGATCCAAGTGGGGACTGGGAGGCTTGAAAATCTATAAAATTTCCTATGCAGCAGTAAACAAAAAGGTATACAACCACTTTTACAATACCAGAGTTTCAGTATTCCCAAAATATACATACAACATGAACATTCCCAAAAATCTTCCATTTGATCTCCTAAGGACCATTCAAAAATGCATCTTTCCCAAAATTACCCACCTTATAGATAGGGGTAGTACTGTAGTGCCCCTACTTTCGAGCCTGATTTGCTCGTCTATCTGGTTCACCTGAAAAGTAATAAATTACAAGGATGCGACAGTTCTCAGTAAGATGAAATATGCTATTACCAGCGTGTGGCCAATGAGTTTGCATAACTCTAATACCTGATTTAAAAGTACTATATGCTATAAACAATTGAGTATGAGAAAACACATATAAATAAAACACAATATAACTCACACCTATGTTGCTTAACATAAACTGTTTTCTTGAATATTCTTTTCAAAGTACTTTTAATATCTATAGGTATGACTGTGGTTTCTGTAAATCTAGATATATAATAATATCTGAGAAAACTTCCCTAGATGGATAACTGAAATTCATGAATTAACTCCTTATGATAGGGTTGTGCGGTCTATAGGTGGGACTTAACACTAGTTGGTTGTTGACCTTATAGATCATGCCCGATTTTGATAATGACAAATACCTATTATATCTAATGGGTGTTTGAGATTATGTGCACGAACTCAAATTGAAAAATCTTAATGCACAAAGAGCAAGTAAAGATTGAAGACCTAATTACTTTGTGTTGTAATATATAATTCATTTGTGTAATAAGTCTGTAATATTAATTAGGGCCTTTAGTTTGTAATAAGCTCACACACATCACATGTATGATTTATTACGTAAGCTCAAAATGAAAATGACCTTAGACAGACCTTAATTTTGGACATAAATGACCCTAGGACACATATATTTGCACATATGTTTGCTAGGCACTTGAATAGGGTTTGTCTGTTTCGAACCGGACCGAAATGCACACGTGGTGCACTTTCGGTCGACCGACCAACATAGTTCATTTTGGCCTAGTAGACCGAACCAGACCTGGGTCAACAGTTGACCAAGGTCCTGGTTGACCGAACTAGGTAGTTCAAAAAGCCCCGGTCGATCGAAACCTCTCTAGTCAACATTTTGACCATCTGGTCGACCGAACCATGCAATTCAAAACTCCCTGATCGACCGAAACCTCCCTGGGTCAACATCTTGACCATTTGATTGACTGAGCCACTTTTGTACTCCAACTACTTAGTCGACCGAGGGTCCTCGAGAGAAATCCCAACGGTCTGGTCAACCAAACCAGCTAGTTCAAATTGGCTAGGTCGATCGAACCTCAAAAAATTGAAAAATCTTCCTATCCTGGTCAACCGAGCCCTTAGTTCAAAATTCCCCTGGTCGACCGAACCATATAAGTCCTGGTCGACCGAAACTGATCTGGTCAACCGGACCTCTCGGGTTGCCCTAATTTTTACCACAATTAAATATTTTTTAAACAGGGTTAAAATGCTTTAAACATCATTAAACTTTCCTAATAATACCCAATCGGTCCCCAACGGTCATATTTTCTTTTTTTATACCTATATATATAAGATCATTTGAGAAAATTACACATGATTAACCACCTTGATTAGGAGAAATTCTATGAAATTTCCAAATCTTATAATACTCATATTTGACCCTCCAACACTCATACTTACCTTCTCATATTGATTAAATCCTCTATAAGTTGATTGAGTGTTAGTCTAAATAGGTTTGCTCTCCCATTCTTGGTTGATTGATTCGATTTTTTATGAGAGCTAAACCTAAGTGGTCTTAGGGGGCTTTTGCTAATAAGCCTATCCTAAGAAGACTTGCTTAAGCTTCTGAGTATTGCATTTGTGTTGCAATATCTTAGGAAGCTTGTATTTGTCTTTGGGTTGCAAAATCAATTTCAAAACATACTCAAATATCTGGTGTGATTTATATTGATATATTTGTGAAAAGATATTTGTGTTTGTGATAGTGATCTTTGTGCAATATTCACTCACTCATACATTATTTGCTAAATGCAAAGATTACACATCCTTTGCAAACCAAGCATATACATCATATGATACTTACATTCTTGAGATATCTTGCTAATTGAAGATACTTGAGACTTGGCTCTTTGTGTGAACTTATTTGCTGAACATCTTGTGATACAAAGACTGCTTGTTTGTCACTCTCATGTACGCATTACACAGATAGAAAATATCTTTGAGAGTTAAGCTGTTTAGACCATATTGAGCTTACATATTGAATCATATTGTGGTGTATGTTATTGCCCGTATTTGGGTACATACGTGCTTTACACGAAAGCACAATCACTGTACCATCTGATTATATACACATTTGTTGTATTTCCAGGCACGAGCCTGAAAAGGGAGACTAGCCCTAGAATAGTCCTAGGTTGGCTTAGACTTGGTTAGGAAAGCTAGGTGCGTCGTCCTGTTAAGGCGTATAGGTTGAGGTCAGCCCCGCTAATTGACCTGGTTAAGGTTGAGGTCAGCCCTGTGTTAATTTGACCTGGTTGTAATCGGTGTCGCTCCACCCTTAAGTGAGCTATTAGTGGAATCCTCGGGCTTGCGAACTAGAGGTGGGGACATACCTCCAGTATTTTGTGGTGTCGACTACACCATGTGGAAAGTTAGAATGACCATATTTTTGAAATCTATGGACTGGAGGGTCTGGCTTGTGACTGCTTAAGGAAGATGTGCCCAAATAAATGAAAATGACTTTAAAATGATTAGTTCTAATGCCATGGACATGTTATATCTTGCATTAGATCCTGATATTTTTTTCAAGATTGTGGCATGTCATACTGCATAGGACATCTGGGATGAATTGGAAAATAAATATGGAGAGACCCAGAAGAAGGGAGAGATCACCACTTCTGTATCTGATGTCCAAGATGTGGTAAATGATAGGGTGATTACAGTAACAGAAAAGGAGGTATATGATTCTCACTCTAACTCAATTGATGATTCTTATGTCAAATGTTATGTTGAATCATCTGTTGAATATTGTGGTAGTTCTGTTATTGATGCACTTGATGACTCTCATGTTGAATACTATAATATATCATGCAATGAATCATCCGATTGCTCTAGTAATAATTATGCTATTAGCTCATGTAATAATCCATGTGATGCATGTTGTGATGATTCTTGTGCCAAATCTTGTGATATATTGTATGATGAGTCATCTATTGGTTCCAACGATAATACTGTATGCATTGATTCATATGTATGTTATAGTGATAAATTTTGGGATGAATCATGTATTGAATTTTACAATGAAAGCATGCCCTCACATATGGAACTAGAAAAGATCTCATTTAAAATGCATAGAATTCTAGTTGAGATATCAAAGAAGAAAACATTTTTGAGAAATGAAAATGAAAAGGTGGCTAAGCACTTAAATGATTTGAAAGAATATCAAGCCACTCTAGAAAGAAGAAAAATTGAGAAGGTTTTAAAAATTATCTACTTAGAAAGAAAAACCAAAGACTATCCTGAAATGATTTTCAAACCCACTTGAGAAAAGGATAACAATGATGAACCCTTGGAAGTTAAAAAGAAGAATATTTTGATAAAGGGTTTATGTTCTGTTTATTAAACCCACAATAATGCCTCAATGAGTAAAACTATAATCAATAAGTACAATCTTTCACGCATATATAAAGTTTGCTTATGTTATATAAGAAAAGGGCACGTTTGGTTTAATTGTCTACTTAGATGTGCCAGAGGCTTAGACATAGAAATGATGTGGGTTATCATGAAAGCAAACCCCGTTGGATTTAAGGATCCTTCCTTTGTTCCTTGGTTTAAGGGTTATGACGACTGTAGGATTGGGAAGTGATTGATGCTTAAAACGAAATTCTTAGTATACATACTCACTAAGCCACCTTATTATACTAAGACTTTTATCCACTTCCAAATGGACATGGCATGTACGCCCGATATTTAGTTCTAAATGCTCAACCCATGCTAACATGAAAATCACCAAGTTAAGTAACTATTGTCCATTACACAAAATTGAGTTTTATGGTTCTATCCTCTATCATATATCACTATACCCTAAACTCACTTTTGAATGTGAAAAGCCTAAATCAAAATCAAGTCATCACTTTGGGCTTAAAACACTACTAATCTTAAATGGCTAATCTATATATTAAGTGCTTCTCATAGCTATAACCAAATTAAAGGTATCCACTGGGAATTTGGTCCCTTTGAGTTTAAATTGCAAGACCTTTAATTTTGGTTTAATCGCTCCATAGGAAATCTTTAACAAACCACGATCATATCATGTATAGATTCATCATTTCCTTGGTCTGTATCCTTATTCTAAATTGTGATAATATTGAAAGGATACTTTCCGATCACCAAAAAGCATTGTTCACAACATTCCCATATACTATATGCTCTTTGCCTAAGCATGGACATGATTACCTTCACAGAAATATTTTGAAAAATGTTTTGTCTATCCTAAATACTCTTCTATACCCATTGGTGATTTAAATCTACAAAGAGTATTTATTTATCATCCCTTCACGAGCTCTCAAATCACTAAGACATATCCTTTAGAGCTTTGTGTACTTAGAGATGAGTTGAATGGCTAATATGATTGCCTAGGTCTCAATCTAGATGAATGCATAAAATTTAAGTAGACCTGTGCATGTGTACTTTTAAATTGAAAGTCATTCTAACTTGTGCCTCTCACATGTATTGAAATTCATATCAATAGAGGAAATATTGGCTTAGCTCACTTAAAGAAATATCTATTGTGACGTTTTGGTTCGCTAAGCCTATTCATCCAAAGCAAAGCATATATCATCAAAACTCTTAAAACACTTGGCTAAAGAACTAGAAAGTGAAAAAGACATAAATTGAATAAGTGCATAACTCAGGGGGTGCATTTATCCTTCATTCTTATATAAATGAAAATGCCCTCATATTCTCATATCATTTATGTCTTTGTGCCTTAATGAATAACCATACAATACTAAACTCATAACTATCCACTGTTGTGTATTGTTTATACTATATATTGATGGATAGTGATTTGTGATTATCTAGTATTGTGAACTGTTATTGAATATGTTGTTTGATAATACTGGATTGCATGGAACGCCATCTACAAGGCTGTTGCAGAAATTTATTTACTTGCATGCTTGTATGGAACGCCAACTGCATGGCTGATGCAGTATGTTGTGTATTGCATACTGGTAGCATATATAGGTTCTCGCATGCTTAAATTGAAATATTTTGAATTGATTGGTTGAATCTATCAGGTTTTGGTACTTGAAAATTTAGGAAATGTCCGATTTACAGTCGGCATGCTGCCGAAATTTCGACAGGATTTTTCCCAAACCAAAGCCTTGTGTTAAGGATGATTATGATAAAAAAAATGTTAAAATTGTTTTGAAAGGATGAGTGAAAACTTAAATAGAAATGTCACATTTTAATCCTTACATAATCATCACATACTTAGGGGAGCTGAACTTCATCCCTATAGGAAGCACATAAATGACTTATATGCGTCACTTTCGTCTATTGAAATGTTGAGGCTCTTCTAAAATCCTTGAACATTATATCTTGTGCTTAAAGGCTTATATTTTGATATAATGTTTGTGGGTCTTGAACTATATTGCATGCCTTAATATATATTCTTTGATGCATCTATGGTCTATAGGGACAACTATACTAATCAAGTGAAAAATGCAATTGAAAAATACTCAGTATAGTTGATTTTAAAGATGTGGATTGATGGCTTATACTATTGAGCATAATGAAACTAATCATTGGTTAGTATAAGTAGCTAAAGAATCTAAGCACGTACTCAAATTGATAGGGGGAGCATTTAAAATTAAATTACTACCCTATTTTGCTTACCCATATGTTTAGCTTAGATCTTAAATGAATTCATTGTGGCATGTACTTGAATGAAAAGATTTTATTAAAAATCATAATCTGAAGCATGTTTATATTGCCACAACTATTTGTATTTGTCATATGATCTTGCATATGATTGTTGAACTTTTAGGATCATTATGGCTTTGGTTTTCTAGTTATACTTTAGTATGTGCTTAATGGACATACCAGAAAATTTGTTGCTTGCTTGCATGATCTTTAAATTTTTTTTTTGGAAAGCACCCCCAGTACCTTTTAAGTAAACATCATATAGGGGGATATATATATATATATATATATGTATATATATATATATATATATATATATTTATCTACATTCACTTTTGGCAAGATCAAATTTCAAAATAAACTCTTTTTCCTCTTGCCTCATTATTATTATGTACATACATGTATTTCAAAATTACATAACTTTGAGTATAGTCTTAATTGACTATAATGATTTTAAAATGAAATGTAATATGTCATGCATATGCACTAAATGATTAATATTTTTTGCATGCTGAATTTATTTGATAGGATGAGTATACAAGAAATGCACTTAAAAGAACATCATCCTTGAGCTTAATTCAGGTAAGCGTGCATGCAAATATACATGGGAATTTAAGTCCCAATCTTAGAATAAATCAGTAAGAACTTAATGCCTAAAATCTCTTGCATGCTAAGTAATACTAAGAAGAATGAACATATGATGGATGTGTGTTAGCTTTACCGTGATCCCAAGAGGGGGGGTGAATTGGTATTTTTAAATTTTACCTTCTAAGTATTCCTCCTAGCAGCAGTATGTTCACAAGCCTAGGGTCAATCTAATGCAAATGATGTAAATGTGCCAGAGATTAGATGAAGCAGTTTAAACAATCACACAAGTATCAGAAAGCAGTAAAGAGAAGATGACACGCGGATATGTTATCGAGGTTCGGCCAACCGCCTACGTCCCCGCCTTGGCTAACCAGCACAAGGATTATCACAATACCCTGCTCGCTTAAACGGGTGGAGCGTCACCTATACAAACCAGGTCAAATTACCACAGGGCTGACCTCAACCTTAACCAGGTCAATTTGCAGGGGTGACCTCAACCTTTACACCAATCCTTACCGGGCTGGATTACCGCCCCCTCAGGCCACGCCTGGAATCTCTCAGATATACAATCAAAGGTACAATACAATTGTGCTTTCAAGTAAAGCAGATATGTACCACAAATGCGCACAAACACAAACACCACAAGTGATTTAAAATGTAAGCTCTGTGTGGTCTTAATATGTCAATCTCTCAACTATGTTTTCTATCAGTGTAACGCGTACGTGAGAGTGTCAATAATAATCTGTGCACTTCAAAATATTCAGTCAAGAGTGTTCACACAGAATACCAAGCAAGCCTCAATATTATCAATCAATAGAATGCGTACGTGCTTGTATTGCAAAGTAGATAATCTTTGTTTTCGGTAAATGATATATATTTATAAAACTTGTACAAACAATACCACAAAGATTTTTATATCACACACACACGAATATCCTTTCCCAAATATATCAATATGAACACCACAAGATATTCAAATATGTTTGAAAGTATTTTTGCAATCTCCAAACAAAAATGAACTTCCTAAAATATTGCAACTAGAGTGCAATACTTGGGATGTCACAAAGAGTCTTTCTTAGGGCAGGCTTATTGGCAAAGCCTCCTAAGAAAACTTAGGTTATGCTCTCAAAAATCGATTCAAATACACAGCAATATGAAGAGCTAACCAAAAATAAAGAACTCAATACACTTACAAATGTTTGGATAGATGAAGAGTGTAAGCTTGAGTAGGTTTTCAAAATAATGTAAGTAGTAGGAGGCAAATATGAGTATTTGGCTTGAGAGAAAATTTTTCTTAATTTATTTGCTAATCCGTGCTTAATCCACCAAATGAAGGAGTATATATAGACATACCAAGAATTTTGACCGTTGGGGACTTATTAGGAATTTTCAGAAAAGTTTAATGACACTTAAGAAAATTTAACCCTGTTTAAAAAATTTAATCGCGGTAAAAAAAATCAGGGCAACCCGAGAGGTCCGGTCGACCAAAAGTGGTTCGGTCGACCGGGACTCAAGTAGCTCGGTCGACCGGGGGAATTTTGAACTAAGGGGTCGGTTGACTGGGCAGGGCAATTTTTCAATATTCCGAGGTTCAGTCGACCGGACACTTTTTGAACTACATGGCTCGGTCGACCAGACCGCTGGGAATTTTCCCGAGACCCTTCGGTCGACCAAGTTGTTGACGAACAAAAATGGTCGGTCGACCGGGAGGTCAAACTGTTGACCCCAAGGAGGTTCGGTCGACCGAGGTCAAATGACCTATAAGTGCTCGGTCGACCGGGCCTGGGTCAAACAGTTGACCCGGACCGGTTTCGGTCGACCGGGCCAAATTGAACTGAGTTGGCCGGTCGACCGAAAGTGCACCAAGTGTGCATTTTGGTCCCTTTTTGCAACAATCAAACCCTATTCAAGTGCCTATTACATACAAGTGCAAAGGTGAGTGTCCTAAGGTCACTTGGGGTCCAATTTTGAAGACACCGAAAAAGTCCGGCATCGGTCGACCTTCGGTCGCCCGAAGGTACACTCTAAGGTCTTTCTATGGTTCGGTTTGAGCTTACAAAGTAAATCATTCATGTGATGTGTATGAGCTTATTACAAACCGAAAAACCCTAATTACTATTACAGACAGCCTAATTACTATTACAGACAAAATTCACTTAGAGATATTACAATTGGGAATATGAAATTGTCTTCAAGCTTTCACGTGCCCTTGAATGTATGTTAGTATAAACCTGCACATGAACTGGATATTTATTAAATACAATTGAGTTTGTCATTATCAAAACCAGGGTGTGACCTATAAGGTCAACAATGTGCTTAAATGAAATTCATTCTTGAGCATAAACGCATTTATGTATGCCTGAGACTATATCGGGGAGTTTAAACCCCATCCTTGTTAAAAGAACTATAACTCACCAAGATCATTTAGCTCATACTATTAACTGGTTCTACTTTGTGAGTTTGATTTGTTCCATTACTTATATTGTGTTAAAAACCTAATGAACTCTCATAATTAATGTCAGTATAAGTAGCTAACAGGTCTAATGCATAGTAAAGAGGCTTCTTAGATGTTTCATAGTTTGCATACATTTAGGGGGAGCTCTCTAGTAAAAAGTTTACAAGTCTTAGCAACTAATACTATCGTTGATATGTCTTCTTGTCTGAGACTTTGAGCATATTGATTATTGCTTGTGTGCACATTTCTTATGTCTATCGCATGATCACATTGGACTTAATGCGTATTGATTATGACTTGTGATGGCCACTTCCTTTGTCCACTTCATGATGATATTGAAATTTATATTTGATTGTTGGACCATACTAAACTGTTTGAGTAGTCGTGGATAAACTGTTAGGATTTATAAGCTCAAACAGGTTGGTATTTATACAAGATTCGTTTTGGAAAGTCCTATTTTCAAATGGCACTCTGCCAAAATTTTTCTGAAAATTTTCCAAAACTTATAATGTATAAATATTACACTCACCTATTGCCTAGAGTCTTTTAACTCTTATGGCCCTTTTTGCTGTTGCCAAAAGGGGGAGATGGAGAGGCAAAAAATTGGGTTAAAATTTACTTTCCCTTAATGCATATTGAGAGGGGGAGCCTTCTTAGGCTTGTACCCATATTTTTGCTGGGTGTATTTGTCACCATCAAAAAGGGGGAGAATGTTGACCTTATAGGTCATGCCTGGTTTTAATAATGACAAATACCTGTTATATCTAATGTGTGTTTGAGATTATGTGCAGGAACTCAAATTGACAGATCTCAATGCACAAAGAGCAAGTAAATATTGAAGACCCAATTACTTTGTGTTCTAATATATAATTCATTTGTGTAATTGGTCTGTAATATTAATTAGGGTCTCTGGTTTGTAACAAGTTCACACACATCACATGTATGATTTATTACGTAAGTTCAAAATGAAAATGACCTTAGATAGACCTTGGGGAACACCCTTCGGTCGACCTTTCGTCGACCGACACCGAACTTTTTTGGTGTCTTAATTTTGGACATAAATGACCTTAGGACACATACATTTTCACATATGTTTGTTAGGCACTTGAATAAGGTTTGTATGTTTCGAAACGGGACCGAAATGCACACTTGGTGCACTCTCGATCGACCGGCCAATATAATTCATTTTGGCCTGGTCGACCGAACCAGACTTGGGTCAACAGTTGACCAAGGTCCTAGTCGACCGAACTAGGTAGTTTAGAAAGCCTCGGTTGACCAAAACCTCTCTGGTCAACATTTTGACCATTTGGTCGACCGAATTATGTAGTTCAAAAACCCCCGGTCAAGCGAAACCTCCCTAGGTCAACATCTTGACCATCTGGTCGACCGAGCCACTTTTGTACTCCAACTACCTGGTCAATCGAGAGTCTTCGAGAGAAATCCCAAAGGTTTGGTCGACCGAACCAGCTAGTTCAAATTGGCTCGGTCGACTGAACCTCAGAAAATTGAAAATTCTCCCTCACCTAGTCGACTGAGCCCTTAGTTCAAAATTCCCCTGGTTGACCGAACCATATGAGTCCTGGTCGACCGAAACTGATCTGGTTGACCGGACCTCTCGGGTTGCCCTGATTTTTACCGCAGTTACCAATTTTTTAAATAGGGTTAAAATGCTTTAAACATCATTAAAATTTCCTAATAATACCCAATAGGTCCCCAACGGTCATATTTTCTCCTATGCCTATATATATGAGATTATTTGAGAAAATTACACATGATTAACCACCTTGATTAGGAGAAATTCTATGAAATTTCCAAATCTCATAATACTCATATTTGACCCTCCAACACTCATACTTACCTTCTCATACTGATTAAATCCTCTGCAAGTTGATTGAGTGTTAGTCTAAATAGGTTTGCTCAACCATTCTTAATTGATTGATTTGATTTTTTAGGAGAGCTAAACCTAAGTGTTCTTAGGGGGCTTTTTCGAATAAGCCTATCCTAAGAAGACTTGCTTAAGCTTCTGAGTATTGCATTTGTGTTGCAATATCTTAGGAAGCTTGTATTTGTCTTTGGGTTGCAAAAACATTTTCAAAACATACTCAAATATTTGGTGTGATTTATATTGATATATTTATGAAAAGATATTTTTGTTTGTGATAGTGATCTTTGTTGCAATATTCACTCACTCATACATTATTTGCTTAATACAAAGATTACACATCCTTTGCAAACCAAGTATATACATCATATGATACTTACATGCTTGAGATATTTGAGACTTGACATCTTTGTGTGAACTTATTTGCTAAACATCTTGTGATACAAAGACTGCTTGTTTGTCACTCTCACGTACACATTACACAGACAGAAAATATCTTTGAGAGTTGAGCTATTTAGACCACATTGAGCTTACCTATTGAATCATATTGTGGTGTATGTTATTGTGCATATTTGGGTACATATCTACTTTACACGAAAGCACAATCACTGTACCATCTGATTATATACACATTTGTTGTGTTTCCAGGCACGGTCCTGAAGAGGGAGACTAACCCTAGAATAGTCCTGGATTGGCTTAGACCCGGTTAGGAAAGCTAGGTGCGTCGTCCTGTTAAGGCGTATAGGTTGAGGTCAGCCCTGCTAATTGACCTGGTTAAGGTTGAGGTTAGCCCTGTGTTAATTTGACCTGGTTGTAATCGGTGTCGCTCCACCCTTAAGTGAGCTATTAGTGGAATCCTCGGGCTTGCGAGCTAGAGGCAGGGACGTAGGCACAATTGGCCGAACCCCGATAACATATCGTGTGCCTTGTTTATATTTCTGTACTTTATATTTAATGCACATGTATGTTATGAATGATGCGTTTGATTTAATTTCCACGTCATTTTTATCTACGCATTTGGAAATTACGTAGAAAGACCTTAGGTCGTGCATATATCACCATTCGATAGATTCACTTAGGAGAAAAAGTTTAAAATTTCCAATTCACCCCCCTCTTGGGAATACACCAATTCTAACATTGGCCGACCATGATTGGTTAACTAAATTTTGATAGTCAAATCGGCCACCTCAACCCTAACTGATGGGGAGCCTATCAACAACAAAGCCACGATTGACTACTCAAAATCCACATACTATCTGAGATATGTGGTTGCACTCTGAACTGAAATAGCAACGGTACCGTGCTCTAAAAACTGATCTGGTCCATCAGGGTCTAATACTATATATATATAACTGATATAACTATATTACTAATTAATCGTGATTCTGTTTAACTGAAACAACCATAATGTTGTAGTAAACTGATTTGAATAAACTGATATATCTGAATGTTATGGTTCTACAATATGACTATCATGGTTTACAGAAACTGAATTTCATATTTCTGTATAAGTTGTAAAAATCATAATCTGTATAAATCATAATTCTGGCTAATACTGCATATCGAGCTTTCTATATAAACTGTATAATCATGGTACTGAGGAAACTGAATATTTTAACTATGTTTAATTACATAAATTTTGATAACATGAAAGTTATATAAATTTTGTACTATACTGATAAATTTCTCATGCCACAAAATTAATTAAACAAAATACATATACTGAAATCTGTATAACTATATAATTTTCTTACTCTGAAAACACCCATAATCATATATCATATCTTTACTTTTAAGTATTTCTAAATTAGCTGGTATAGGATATTTCCCTTACCTATCTAACTGGAAGGCTTGCCTCCAATTCAACCCTCACACCCTCTGCGTACCAACCTCAAAATCTTGCAATTGCATATATACAAATTCCCAGTAAAACACTTAATTTCCTAGAAAATTATCATACTCATATTTCCTATTATTCCAAAAACCTGGCCCCCGGCCACAAAATACAACTCGCCGTATAGCCGTCAATTAAAACTCGACTCTCAACTGTCAAATAATAATCCAAGCCCTTGGCCAATCAAATAATACCCGACCATTGGCTGTTATTTCAAACTCCTGTATTTTATAAACAATTCCAATATTTCCACAAGCATTTCCAGTATTTCTCAAATAATTCAATATTTTATAATTTCCAACCCATTCAGATCATCTGCCACACAATTTCACATTTAAATGCACTTATATATATATATATATATATATATTCAATTGTCCACTGTTCATTTTATAAAAAATTACATATCATATACCCTAATTTAATAAAATTAACCCTAAATAAAATATTATTTTAACATTTCTTAAGCCCATAAATTTCAAATAACAATAAAAACCCTGAAAACAACCAATTTCCTTAATTCCCTAAATCCCATTCTCAGTTTGGAGTGGTGCCTAGTACCCCCAAATTAAAAATTTGCTCCGGTCAAAATGTTGACGATCGAGACTAGGACCTCATGGTGTTGTCTGATCATCGATTTAGCATAAGATTCAAGGAGAAATTGAGGAAAGAGAGGGAGTATACCTTTCCCGAGGAGTGGGGCCTATGTCGCTCCCACAACAAATCCTCTCCGATAGGAATGTCGGTGGTAGAGATTGGAACTCAATGGTATCATCGGTTTTCTGATCGGCCGAATATTTGCCGAGAAATTGAGAGTGGGAGAGGAAATGAGGAAAGAGAAAAAAAATTGGCGTGAAAGAGAGATGAGCATTTCGGCCACTTGGGGGGGGGGGGGGTGGGGGTTTCCTTTTCACATTTTCAATCTAGCTTTAAGATTCCTTCTTATATACATTTTTTTCATTGTCTTATATATATATATATATATATATATATATATATATATATTTATATATATGTACACTAATATCATTATGTTATTATATCATATTTATAATATATATATCTACATATAATATTTTTTATTTATTTAATTCAGTTTAATGATAATTAATTAATAATTTTTATTTTATTTTTAATTTTTTTTTTATTTTTTTTTTACTCTTCCAAACATATAAATTTTTTGGGGCGTTACATTCTCCTCTCCTTATAAAAATTTTGTCCTTAAAATTTGTTGAATGTAACCCCAAGTTAAATACATCGTTAACCCAATAAGTTTTGAGTTAATCTTTTAAACGAGTCCATTAGAACTGATGACTACATAATTTGATGGATTATACATCATGTTCTAATGCACCTTACTTCAGCACTAACACTCAACAACTTCAATTTTCATCTTCAGTCTTCCAAAGATCTAACATTGACATAACCTCAAGGCCCCATTATGTTTCTTAGTGAATAGCACAAGTGCAACCTATGATGATATGTTAGGTTGAACAAATTCCCTATCGAGGAAATCATCTAATTGCACCTTAGGTTTCCTTAGTTCAATTAGTGTCATTCTATATGAAGATGTTGACATGGGCTCTGTTCCTAAAACCAAATCAATATTAAACTTAATCTCCTCTTGGAGATAACCCCGATAAATCATCTAGGAAGAATATCTAAAAATTCATCACCTATGGGCAAAGAAGTTTGGAATTCGTTAACTTGTATATTTCTTTCATTGCTACTACAAACGCTAGATATGTGCCCAAATTCTATCCCTTCACAAGTACTCAAGATATCAAATATGAGAGCTTGTTAGTTGAAAAGAAAACCCTCACTCCATTTAGATTTCTGAATACTATTTTCTTTTCTTAAAAAAAAAGAACTAGGTATATGATCAATAGATAACCACCAATGATTAACCTCATCTTTAAATAGAGAACTTGCAATAATGACTCATACTCATCAAGATCCATACCTGTTGGGACATCTCAGACCAGGATGTGTAATCATTTACCCATTAGATCAATTGTATAAAAGGCACTTCAAAACACTCACCATAACTTTGTAATTCGTTTGAGTAAGAATTATATGAGCTCCTAAACATTCCCTAAAATTCTAATCATCCAATTCCTTTTTAATTCCACACTAATGCACAAGCTTACCCTTTTAAATCAGGGTAAGGTTTTATTTTCCTACCAAACTGGTTTCTAAATTTATTTTTTTCTTGCTTCAAATAGTTTTTAAGACTCAACTTCTAACCTATGTTGGCAAACATTGAATATCAAAATATAATTGGAAAAATATCCTCAATGAAAAACATGAATTGCAATTATGGCAAGTCTAAGTCCTGGTATACTGACTTCAAGTCAACCATGATCTTACCCTAGTGACTAGACAAATATGCAATAAACATGTATCTTAATTTTCGGTATAAAATACAATACAAATGAAGTTATTTAGTCAACTATGATAAGTGCTCAGACATTATCTGACAACATAAATCTTATAGGAAATGGACTAGGAAGGAAAAGATGACATTTATTTGTGCTAGAGAGAATGCTAGAATGAAGAATTTCATTATAGAGTTGGAGTTAGATTTTGAAGATGGCTTCAAAAGCCACAATCAATTGTAGACAACAATTGAAGATTTCACATTAGTCTATATACAAATCAAATCCCAACCGAGCCAATGCCTAAGTAGTTAAATTAGTGTCCCATTGCCAAGTAGGATTTGCACAGAATAGAGCAAAAAGATAAAGCTCCAGGTCCTAGCATGTATGGTTTTCCTTTTGGATAGCAATTTTCTAAAGATCCGAGTATCATTACGATTTTTCTTCTAGGTTAGTTGATAAAGATAGTTCTGTTAGGTGTTATTTGATTCACGGGATCCTTCAGAAGACTTGACAACGTGATGCCCATGACATCTTGTTCCCATGGTTGGTTTCAGGTTATGGTGATGGCCCCACTTCTAAAGGAATAAAGAATTTCCACTGAACATAGGAGTCTAGTTGTTGCCCACTTAGTATCGTACATTCTTATGGGCATCTTAATTTTAGGATTACACTATCCCCACTACTTTTGGCCAACTTATGGAAATATGAAAGTATGTAGCCGATGCACATGCTCATCGACCCATCTTTCTTTTCTCCAAATAGGCGCTCCCCAGGGTGATACACTGGCCGAATAAACTCCTTGTCTAGCAGCTCCTGCAACTATTCCTTCAACTCCTTTAGTTCTTCTGGTGCCATTCTATACAACGCTTTAGAAATTGGCGTTGCCTCTATAACTAGATCAATAATAAACTTTACCTTAAGATCAGGATGTAGTCCCTACAAACCCTCAAGGAATATATCAGGAAAACCCCTCACTACCGGAATATCCTCAATTTCCATTTTCGATATTTCCTTCACACAAGTTTAATATCCATGGCAACCCTTTAACAACAACCTCCTCACCTGAATGGCGGATAACAACTATGGTGGGGTGCGCACTCATGACCCTACAAATCTATACCCCTGTCCTTTTGAAGGTTTGAACACTACTTATTTCTAATAACAGTCTATACTGGCATAGTTAGCTGTCAGCCAATCCATACCCAATATTATATCGAATCCTTGCATGTCTAACACTACAAGATCGATTGGTAATATTCTTTCCCGAATGCCCACTGGATAGTTTTAAGTACCCTTCCACATCTCACTACCAATCCAATTGGAGTGGCTACTGACAAATTAGTATCTAACAATAGTGTCTCAAATCTAGTCATTTTAACATATCCCAATGACACAAACGAATGGGTGGAACCCGAGTAAAATAAAAAAATAGAGTTATATGATAAGCAATAATCATACCTATCATGACGTCACTTGTAGCCTCGGCATCTCCCGGTGTCAACGCATAAACCCTCGCCGTAGTTATAATCCTCTTCTAGCTACCACCCTTGGGTGTTTGGATATTCCCTCCAAATGGTATGGAAGCAGGACCAGTACTATACTGCATATGATAGTCCCATGCTACATGACCTAGTCTACCATATCGGTAGCAGACATTCCTCCCTAATCAGCATTCTCCTTGGGGTCTCTTTCAACATGTAACACGAACTAGAAATTCTTGCTTGCCCCGAATCTCCTATCTCCCAGTCTCCTTCCTCTAGACTCTGCCACATCTGTCTCCTCTCCAAGGGCCTCGACTGGACCCGGCTTGGAATCCTAGAGGCGTGGGCCTCTTCCTTGAACCCGACATCCCCACGTCCCTTTTACTGCTCTCCTCTGCCACTGTGGCTCTGTCAACTAATTTAGAGAAATCATGTACCTTTGGAACCGCCACCTGCCTATGGATATCATGCCTCAAACCCCTTCCAAACATTCTTGCTTTCTTAATTTCATCTAGCATGATATAGGGAGCAAAGTGTGCAACTCGATAAAACTTTGCTGCATACTGCTACACTATTAGTTGCCCCTATCTCAGATTCATAAACTCTTCTATCTTAGCTTCACAAGCAGTGGGAGGAAAATAATGATCAAAGAAAATTTCCTTGAATTGGTTCCATGACATGACCTTTGGTACGGGTCTTTGTTGCTCAAGCAACTTCATGGCTGTCCTCTATCTCTCAGCTGCACCAGTCAGCTTATACATGGCATATAGGACCTTCTATTCTTCGGTGCAATGAAGTACGCCAATATTTTCTCAATCTTCTGTATCCAATTTTTAGCAACTGTAGGATCAGCTCCTCTTGAAAATGCCGGAGGATTCATTTTAGTGAACTTCTCTATAGTGCACCCTTGGTCTACTGTTGATCCTCCCTGCTCCCTAGAGCTCCGTGCAATCTTAGCCATAACCTGCTAAGCCACACTATGTAGAACCACATCATAATCACCTTCACCTGCACTAGAGGGGCCTACACCATCATCACCACTAGCGTGGGCACTACTACCCCTAGGGTCCATCCTTCAAAAGGAACCAAATGGTTGTAGGAATCTATCATTATCACTCAACTAATATACCAATCGGACTAAAATCCATAATATATTCTTCTACAACCATTCATCATAACATCCTCAATCCCAATTTAAGATTCAATCCTACCACTCAGAAAACAAGAACCGGCGATAGTATCCATGGTTATCTTGAAATCGTCACCCAAGGAAAAACACAAAAATAACCACTGAACTCCTACCCCTAGGCCACAAGATAGAACCCTAAATTCCCAATCTCATCCTCTAACAATAACTGATTCATATCTCACACTACCTATCTTTTATTCTCCTCACAATCCATTCTTATACTCTAGTATTGTATTCCACTATTTACTAGAGTCTGCAAAAGCTAACAACCTAGGCTCTGATACCAAATCATAAAAACCTGATTTTTTTTATATATCATAAAATTATACCTCTATTACCTTGAATAAAATCTATAACGTCATCCCAATCCAAGTGGGACCAGGAAGCCGAAACATCTATAAAATTTCCTATGCAGCGGTAAACAAAAAGGCATACGTCCACTTTTATAATACCAGAGTTTCAGTATTCCCAAAATATACGTACAATATGAACATTCCTAAAAATATTCCATTTGATCTCTTGGGGACCATTCAAAAATGCATCTTTCCCAAAAATACTCACCCTACAGACAGGCCAGTACTGTAGTCCCCTTACCTCCGAGCCTGATTTGCTTGTTTATCTGGTTCACCTGAAAAGTGATAAATTTCTGGGATGAAACAACTCTTAGTAAGACGAAATATGTTATTACCAATGTGTGAAAAATGTTCGCATAACTGTAATATCTGATTTAAAAGTACTGTATTTTGTAAACAATTGAGTCTAAGAAAACATATATAAATAAAACATGGTATAACTCACACCTATGTTGCTTAACATAAATTGTTTTCTTGAATATTTTATTCAAAGTACTTTTAATATCTATAGGTATGACTGCGGTTTTTGTAAATCTAGATATATAATAATATCTGAGAAAACTTCCTTGGATGGATAACTAAAAGTCATGAATTAACCCCTCATGACAGTGTCATGTGGACCATAGGCGGGACTTAACACTAGTCGGCCGACCAAGATAAGTCAACTGAACTCCGATAGTCAAATCGGCCACCTCAACCCCAAGTGACAGGGAGCAAGTCCACAACAAAGGCACAATCGACTATTGAGAATCCACATACTATCTGAGATATGTGGTTGAACTC
Organism: Malania oleifera; assembly: GCF_029873635.1. Lineage (NCBI taxonomy): Eukaryota > Viridiplantae > Streptophyta > Magnoliopsida > Santalales > Ximeniaceae > Malania > Malania oleifera. The sequence goes on along the minus strand of NC_080424.1, from coordinate 47,510,967 downwards.
TAAACTAAAATGGCAACGGTACCGTGCTTTGAAAACTGATCTGGTCATGAGGGTCTGATACTATATATAACTGATATATTTATATTATTGATTAACCATGATCCTGTTTAACTTAAATAACCATAACACTGTTGTAAAATGATCTAAATAAACTGATATATCTGAATGTTATGGTTCTGTAATCTAAATATCATGGTTTACTGAAACTAAATTTCATATTTCTGTATAAGCTGTAAAAATCATAAACTGTATAAATCATAATTTTGGCTAATGCTGCATATTGTGCTTTTTGTATAAACTGTATAATCATGGTACTGGGAAAATTGAATATTTTAACTATGTATAATTACATAAATTCTGATAACATGAAAGTTGAATAAATTTTGTACTATTCTGATAAATTTCTCATGTCACATAATTAATTAAACAAAATACATATACTAAAATCTGTATAACTATATAATTTTCTTATTCTGAAAACACCCATAATCATATATCATATCTTTACTGGTAAGCATTTCTAAATTTGCTGGCATAGCATACTTCCCTTGCGTATCTGATTAAGAGGCTTGCTTCCAATTTAACTCTCATGCCCTTGGCGTACCAATCTCAAAATCCTGCAATTGCATATATGCAAATTCCCAATAAAACACTGAATTTACCAGGAAAATCATCACACTTATATTTCCTGTTATTCCAAAAACGTAGCCTCCGGCCACAAAATACGACTCGGCGTATAACTGTCAGTTAAAACTCGGCCCTCGACCATCAAATAATAGTCCTGGCCCTTGGCCAATCAAACAATACTCGGTGACTGGTCGTTATTTCAAACTCATGCATTTCATAAACAATTCCAGTATTTCCACAAGTATTTCCAATATTTCTCAATCAATTCAGTATGTTATAATTTCCAACCATTTAGAACATTTTCCACACAATTTCACATTTAAACACACACACACACACACACACACACACACACACACACACACACACACACACACACATATATATATATATATATATATATATATATTCAACTGCCCACCGTTCATTCTATACAAGGCCCATAAATTTCAAATAACAATTAACCCCCTAAAACAACCAATTTCCTTAATTCCCTAAATCTCATTCTCGCTTTGGAGTGGTGCCTAGGACCCCCAAATTGAAAATTCGATCTGGCCAAAATGACGACGATCGAGACTAGGACCCTGTGGTCGTGCTCGATCATCGATTTAGCCAAAGATTCAAGGAGAAATAGAGGAAATAGAGGGAGTATACCTTTCCCCAGGAGTGGGGCTTACGTCGCTCCCATAACAAATTCGCTCTAGTAGGAATGTCGGTGGCGAAGATAGGAACTTAGTGACATCTTCGATTTTCCAATCGGCTGAATATTTGCTGAGAAATTGAGGGGAGTGGGAGAGGAAATGAGTAAAGAGAAAAAAAAAAAAAAAAAAAATTAGCGTGAGAGAGAGATGAGCATTTCGGCCACTTGGGGGGGGGGGGGGGTTTCCTTTTCACATTTTCAAATACATATTTATATAGTTTTTTTTTCATTATCTTATATATATACTAATATCATTAGATTATTATATTATATTTATAATATATATATATATATATACACACACACACACATAATATTGTTTATTTATTTAATTCAATTTAATGATATTTAAGTAATTAATTAATTAATAATTTTAATTTATTTTGATTTAATTTTAATTTTAATTTTAATTTTTTTTCTTTTCCATGCATATAAATTTTTTGAGGCATTACATGTTCGGTTGCTCGAAGTTCATATGATTTCAAGCTTAAGTTCCATTCTTTAATTTAAATTTTACCCCTAATGAAATGTGAGTGTAGTGGGGTCCTGTGTACTAAGTGTGTAGAAACTTAAGGTTAATGTAGGGCAACCTGAGCATAAAGTCTTATCATGCATGATGCAATTATTACAAACGATATTGAATTACAATCCAATGAAGAATATAAAAAATAAAATTACAAATTAAGTATAATATTCTTCAATCTTTCTTAGAGTCACCATATGCCATCATGGTATAACGTTCTTTTCAATTCCATAAATAGAGTGAACTTGCATGCAAGGTCAGGGCAAACATCAGTACCAATGTATTTGTCATTATAAAAATGGGATATGACCAATCAGGTTAGCACACACACGTGTGCACGCGCGCACACACAGACACACACATATTATTATAAAACATAGCCATTTGTATGCATCCACACATGCATGCATCACATACCTTAAGCAATTTGCATCACCATGCATGCATGTCATTCATATCTCCATCACTACAAAAAACAAGGTTATTAGTGATGGTTTTAAACTATCACTAATAATACAAAACCGTCACTAATACGTATTAGTGATGGTTCGATCAGTATTAGTGATGGTTTGAAACTAGTCGTTAGATCTGCGGTGACTAATACTTGTTAGTAACAAATCCAGAAACCATCACTAATACTACACTTTTAGTGATGGTTTTATTCCATCACTAAAAGCCTAAGACTCTCACTATAAAATCTACATTTTCTCCGCTCAAAATCATCACTAAAAACCAAGTATTAGTAATGATTTTTCAGTCGTCACTAGGCCACTATTTGTGATGGTCACTAAACTGTCACTAATGCTCCCAGGACTAGCTTTTAGCGATGGTTTGAGAACCGTCAATACTACTGATCTATTAGTGATGTTTGAGGAATCGTTACTAATAATGGACTATCAGTGACGATTTAATAATACTTCCTCATGCTGTGATTAGTGACGATTTTCAAATTGTCACTAATACTTGTAAATAATTAATTTTTTTTAAAAAACGTTCCTGTAAAAACCTGCAATTATATTTTAGCATACATAAAATTAAACCAGAATTACTAAAACATTCATAGATTATTCAAAATTAATATACAAATTGTTCAAAATTCAAATACATAAAAATAAAAATTCAAATTAAAATGCAAAAAATAATTATGTTCAGATAACAAAAAATATAGGAAGAGTCAAAAGCTACATGCATTCGACTGTAGTGTCAGGCATAGTCGTAGTGTTGTGACTGCTGCAAATGTTACAAAATAATAATTATACAAAAAATTAGTATAAAATTTTTGAACATATATGTATACTATAATTAAAAATGATTTGATAGCAAAATGATTGAACATTCGAACATGGTTAAAAAAATGATACAATTATAAATAACTAAGTTTGATTAGTCGAAATTCACCCCACTCAGTTCGGACGTACACCCGAATTGTAAGTTAAGTGCTTAAAATGAATTAAGTTTACTAAGTTTGTTTGTATTCTAACTTTACTTCTAAGTGGGGGAAAAAAGCTCCCGGAAGGGAGTTCTTAGGCACCATTAGCTCCAACATGCTTAGGTTAATGTGAGGGAGATGTCAGGATTGACCCCACTCATTTTGGACCTCGTATGCATAAATTGGACACCTGGGTGCTTAAAATGAAGTAAGTTTACTAAATTTGCCTCCAAGCGCATAATTTTCAATCAGGGAAGAGTTTTTGGGCAATGTCAGCTCCAACACGCCCAACTGAATGTGATGAAAGTGTTGGGACTGACCCCACTTGATTTGGATCTTATATACCCAAATTAGACACTTGAGTGCTTAAAATGAATTAAATTTACTATGTTTGTATTCTAGCTTTACTTCTACGCAGGGAAAAAACGAGGAGGAGTTTTTTGGCACCGTCAGCTCTGACATGTCCAAGTCAATGTGATAGATGTGTTAGGATTGACCCCACTTGGTTTGGGCCTCGTATGCCTAAACCGGACACTTGGGTGCTTGAAATCAATTAAGTTTACTAAGTTCGTCTTTAAGTGCATAATTTTCAATAGGGGAGGAATTTTTAGTCACCGTTAGCTCCGACACATTGAGCTTAATATCATAGACATGTTGGGATTGACCCCACTCAGTTTGGACCTCGTATGCTCAAATTAGACACCTGAGTGCTTAAAATGAACTAAGTTTACTATATTTGTATTCTAACTTTTCTTCTAAACGGGGAAAAAGCTCCTGAGGAGGATTTTTTGGGAATCGCCAGCTCCGACATGTCCAAGTCAATGTGATGGACATGTTAGGATTGACCCCATTCAGTTTGGACCTTATATGCCCAAATTGGACACTTGGGTTCCTAAAATGAACTAAGTTTATTATGTTTGTATTCTAACTTGGCTTCTAAGTGCTCCTGAGGAGGAGTTGTTGGGCACCGTCAACTCTGGTATGTCCATGACAATGTGATGGACTTATTAGGACTAACCCCACTTAATTTGAACATCGTATTCTTGAATTGGACACCCGGGTGCTCAAAATAAACTAAGTTTACTAAATTCGCCTCTAAGCGCATAATTTTCAATCAGGGAGGTGTTTTTGGGCACTGTCAACTCTATCACGTCCAACTCAATGTGATGGATGTATTGGGACTAACCCCACTTGGTTAGGACCTTGTATGCCCAAATTAGACACCTGAGTGCTTAAAATGACTTAAGTTTACTATGTTTGTATTCTAACTTTGCTTCTAAGTGGGAAAAAAGCTCTCGGGGAGGAGTTTTTAAGCATCATCCGCTGCAACACGTCTAGGTCAATGTGACCAATATGTCAGGACTAATCCCACTCAATTTGGATCTCATATGCCTGAATTGGACACTTGGGTGCTTCAAATCAACTAAGTTTACTAAGTTCACCTCTAAGTGCATAATTTTGAATCGGAGAGGAATTTTTGGGCATCATCAGCTCTGACACATTGAGCTCAATGTCATGGACATCTTGGGACTGACCTAACTTGGTTTGGACCTTATATGCTAAAATTGGCCACTTGAGTGCTTGAAATGAACTAAGTTTACGATGTTTTTATTCTAACTTTTCTTCTAAGTGGGGAGAAAAGCTCCTAGAAAGGATTTTTTGGGCACCGTCAACTCCAACATGTCCAAGTCAATGTGACGAACGTGTTGAGACTGACCCCATTCTCTATGGACCTCGTATACCCAAAATGAACACTTGGGTGCCTAAAATGAACTAAGTTTACTATGTTTGTATTCTAACTTTGCTTTTAAGTGGGGAAAAAGCTTTTGGGGAGGATTTTTTTTTGGGCGCTCTAAGTTGTGCCATGTCTAGGTCAATGTGACCAATGTGATAAGACTGACCCCACTCAGTTTGAACCTCATATGCCCGAATTGGACACATGAGTGTTTAAAATGAACTAAGATAAGTAAGTTCGCTTCTAAGCGCATAATTTTCAATTGGGGATGAATTTTTTAGCACTGTGAGCTTTGGCACATCTAGCTCAATGTCACAAACGTGTCAGGATGAACCCTACTTGATTTGGACCTTGTATGCCTGATTTGGATACCTGAATTCTTAAAATAAACTAAGTTTACTATGCTTGTATTCTAAGTTTGCTTTGAAGTGGGGAAAAAGTTCCTGGGGAGAAGTCACTCAAATTTTGTCATCTTCAAAGATAAATCCTAAAACTAAAAGCCACAAAGCATAAAATTTTGTTTTCAAACTGTTCATGCCCAAATCATAAGAATACAATTCTCAAATAAATCATAATGATAGCATTTAGAAAATGACTTAAGTTAGAATGATAGAGCACATACTTCATCCGCTCTAGTGATTATAAAAAAGTGGGTCTAAGAATGCATGTAAAAGGTAATGACTCTTTTTGAAGCCAGCGGTAGGGTAGAGTCCAAGGGAAATAGGATGTCTTTATGCCATAGTCCAAAAGTTGGGACTATGACAACTACTACTATTGCAAACATTTGCATACTCCAATCTTCTGCACAAATTTATCCAACATTAAACTCTTACTTAAATATAATAATAGAGAAGATTAAAACCACCCTACATACTTATGGTTTAGATTCAAAACAACGTGGTGGTTTGAATCTGAACCAGAAGTAAGTAAGATGGTTTCAATATTCTCCATGGTTATATTTAGGAAAGAGTTTAATGTTGGATGAATTTGTGTTGAAGATTGGAGTGTGCAAATGTTTACAATACTAGTAATTATCAAAGTCCTAACTTTTGGACCATGGCCTAGAGACATCCTATTTCCCTAAGACCCTACCCTACCGCTGGTTTCGAAAAGGGTCATTACCTTTTACATGCATTTTAATGAGAGGAGGAGTCGCCAGCATCATCTTGACAAGTTTGGCACAACAGTTTTTCCAGCTCCACTTTCTAGTTCTTTATGGCTACCAGCTCCACTCCCTAGGTGGACACCTAACATTTTAACTCATGGTTCTTCACTCCCCAGGTTGACACATGTTGTTTTTACTCCTGGTTCTTCATTTCCACCATCTGTAGCTTGACAGCCATCTCCTCTGCTCGAGACTCGGTGACTCGAGCTGCTCGGTCAATCTCAGCATGAGAAGCCACACTCAAAGATGATATTGGGGCTACATATCACCTCCAAAGACATTTCAACCCCCCCCCCCCCCCCCCGCACTCATTCCCTAAGCACCCGAGTTAATATTTCATCATTTGTCAGTCACAGACTTGCCTCAAGAACGTGTGCATCCCTCATCTCAACCAACTTAACCTATTTTTAGTCATAAAAATGTATAAAATGAATAAATAACTGAAAGTTGAGGTGTAGTCCCAAGAGGGTGGGTGAATTGGGTTATTTAAAATTTTCTTTTAATCATTTCCAAGAATTCTTAACCGCTTATTACTTTAACAAACACACAACAAAAGCATAGTTACTTAAGCAATCCATAACCCAGTACTCAACACAAGTAAATAAAAACTCAAACAATCAACCAACAACCAACCAACAACTTTAAAATAAACAACCAAAGATACCAAATTAAGATAAATTATGTAGCTTTTTAGCACTTTCAGCTTTTGCAACCTTGTGAATGTATGAGTACGTTTCGAGCGCTGTGTTAAATGGAATTGTTTCCACTTCTCTTAATAAAGATTTCAGCAAACGATAAATAATGTACTCCCTTTTTAGGTTTCCGCAAATGTTTAATAAAAACGTGCTTTCTTTTATTAAGAGTCTTCTTGTTATTCTTAGTTCTTAACTTCAGCTACCCGCACTTTACATTCACACAATACAAAGTATATATGCTAAAAAGTAAAGAGAATGAGGAAGGAGAGTGACACCATGTTTTTTACAAGGTTCAACTTATCCCCATCCTATGTCCTCGCCTTTGGCAAATAGAATCAAAGGATTCCACTATTCCATTCCTTTCCAGGTGAAACAAACCATTACAAGCGATGCCCTATGCTTAAATACTCCTTCATTAGGCTAAAGCAAAGCCACTCCAAGTGATACCCTATACTCGGTCACTCCTTCAATAGGCTAGAGCAGTGTCTCTCCAAGCGATACCCCATGCTCGGTCCAACAATCCAACAACCTAGAATCGTCAATCACTACAAGAAAAAGAACAAGAACTCACTACAAAAAAACTAGTTTTTAGTGACAAAATTATTACTAACGGATTTGAAATCATCACTAATAGTTTTGTCACTAAAAACCAGAAAATATAGCGGGAAAACATTTTTCCCATAAAAATTATCTTGAGAAAGTATTAGTGATGATTTCTGTAGTATTAGTGACGAATTAAATCCGTCACTAAAAGACACTTATTAGTGACGATTAAATAACTGTCACTACTATTATTTAAAAAAAATAAAAAAAAATTAGTTCAGAGTATTAGTGACTAATGTGAAGATTCATCACTATTAGCCCCTTAATAGTGACAGATTTGGGAACCGTCAATAATACTTCATTTATTTAAAAAAAATAAAAAAAAAATTAGTTCAGAGTATTACTGACGAATTTGAAGATTCGTCACTATTAACCCCTTATTAGTGATGGATTTGTGAACCATCACTAATATTTATTTTATTTAAAAAAAAAAAATAGTTCAGAGTATAAGTGATGAATCTTCATATTCATTACTATTAGCCTTTATTAGTGACGGATTTGGGCACCGTCACTAATACTTCCTTTATTTTTTTTTAAAAAAAAAATAGTTCATAGTATTAGTGACGAATTTAAAGATTCGTCACTATTAACCCCTTATTAGTAATGGATTTGGGAACCGTCACTAATAAATCTTTTATTTTACAAAATAAAATAAAAAATTTAGTTCGCAGTATTAGTGACGAATTTAATGATTTGTCACTATTAGCCCACTAGTAGTGACGATTATGGATTTGTCACTTCTAGTTCTTTTATAACTTTTGCTCCAATCTTCCTTCTGTTCCCTACTTTCCTTATCTTTTCCTGCTCCTACGCTCGTCTCCTTGCTCTCCTAGTCCTCCCTCCCAGATCCCCCTCTTTTCCCTCCTCCCTTCTTTCCTCCTCCCTCTTTCCTTCTTCAACCTACACCTTCCTTGCCCAAAAGCCCCAACTCACTGAGCCTTTGGAGTCGAAGCCGCATCCGCCACCGCTGCTACCCACTTAGGATGCCGTCGAGTCCTCTGCCTCCCAACCCCGCCTCCAGCTGCACTCTCCCAAGTCAAGTATGGTTTTTTAAATATTAGATTTGGCCGATTTTGAAGTTTCCCACTTGAAATCTGAGAATATACATCATCATCCATGGGTTTTTTACTTTTCTTATAATTATTTATATTTCTAGAAATGCCTTTATTTATCAAGGATTTGAAATTTCCCATGTTTGTGGTGAATATATAATTTTGGATGATATATTTGTATAATATTAATAAATAAATTTAAGCTTTTAAAAGAAAATTTAATAATATATTTAATAAATTAATTTTCTAAAATAGAAACCTTTTAATTGAGATTTTTTTAAAAGAAAAAAAGAAAGAAAGAAAGAAACTGTTGAACAATCACCATGGTTTCTAGAAGCCAATTTTTATTCATTGCCTATTATATATATATATATATATATATATATATATATATATAAATTTGTGCGGATTTAAAATAAAACTACATATATGCATATATTTTGTCTAAATTTATGTAAATTTAAATTTAATGTTTAAAATTTATTTCCAAACACTAATATTTTTTTAAGAACTACTTCTCATTCTGTGGATTAAAACGATATTACCACACGTAAATTTATATAAATTATTTATCTAGATCCGATCAATAAATAAAGTAAAAAATAGAAAAGAATTTCAAAGCAATTACTAGTCGCTTGGAATAGATATTTGTTTGTTAAATGAAATTTTTAAAAATGAATTAATTCAAGACCAATTAAAGTGAAATTAAAGGAAAATATGGAAAATAAATAAAAAAAGAAAAAATTTGGAGAAACCCCAAATTAATGCATGCAAAACAATCCTCCTTGAATCTAACATGGTCGATGGTGCTCCAAATGCAAATTACTACTAATTAAACCCTAACCATTATAATAACCCTTACATAGAAAGTTGAAAATGTTTATAATGATTTGGAATTATTATTATTATTATTATTATTATTATTATTATTATTATTATAAAGTTTTATTGACTAAGTTTGAAATGGTGAAATGAAACGGGTGGATCTCATATTCCACACGACAGAGTCTGTTGATGAGAGTGTGAGTGTGTACAGGATAGACAGGGCCCCCTTCCCCTTCCTTTTCCTTTTTAATTTATGACTCTTTTTTAGGTTTTTGTAGGGAGGATGACCCCCAAATAGTAGAAATTTCAAGCAATTCTCACAAATCTCTATCTCTCGTCTCCCTTCATAAATTAGTATTTTTTAAAAAAAATAAATTTTGGATCTTAAATTTATAATAAAGATAAATTTTTATTTATAAAATAAAAATAAATTTTAATTAGTATCGGTCTCTGTGCTTATTGTTGATCCTTTTTTTCTTTTTCTTTTTCTTTTATGTTAACTGAAATAAAATGAATTGTGAGGAAAATAAAATATACAAAAACTATATAAAATATGTAAAAATTATAAAATTATAATTTTTTTCCTTCATTTGTGTGTCAAATATATCATGTCAGATTATAGCCACTTTACCAAATATAGCTAAGCCCCGGACATTCAAAGCAGCCGAAGAGCCTACACTCGTATAAGAATGTGGTTCACGTACATATATAAAGTTACCATTATGCCTGCGGCTAATTATTGAACTGATCTTTTCAAACATGTTTAATGGGCCTAAGATGAACCAAGATTCTGTAAGGGACCTTCCTATCTATTTCCTAAGTTGTATACTTATTGAACATAGGTCACCATCTAATATTAATGAATTTAAAATCAATTTATCATATGTAACATTTGAAAGAAAAACACATAGATATGTGAAAGCGGAGGCCATGTATAATTTCCGTTAATCAAATGTGAATCTCCTTATGTGCCAATGGTTGCTACGCTTTGTATTTTTTAAAGTGGCACGAAGAGGAGAGAGGATACGAATGAGTGGTTTGTGTGCATGGGACATGCGATTTGTGCAAATTTTTATTTTGTTTCATATATAAAATATAGATGTAATTATCTTATATTTTTTATGATATAAATTTATGTATAGAAATTTTCATCACTAGTATTTTTAAGGGCAAATTAGTTTTTCCTACCTTAAATTTTCTATAAAATTCCTTTCTTTTCTCTTTTATATTCTTTTCACTAATAATGCTTCCTTTATCTTTCAAAAAAAATAATAATTTTACTATTTATATTATGTATTATATTCTATGTAGTTGACAGATAAAAACACATAAGTAGTTTTGTAAATTTTATTAATAGAAAGTTGAATGTAGTGATGATTGGCAAGCGCATGGAAATTATCATTTGTCAAACTCAAGGCATAAGCCTTTGCTAAATCCTTGTTGCTAGCCCACCTGGATATCTTCCTAATTTAGTATGTTTTTCTTGGAGAATGTACTCAACGTTAGATGATTTTTGTTGGTATGTTATGATATATGTATATTGGGGGCATCCTTTTACCTAATTTGGATACATTGATCCTTGAACTCTGTCTTTTATTTTGATGTGTATTGTGATTTAAAAATACATTAGACTACAAGGTTTAATTAAATTTAAGTGATGAGAATTGTTTACCTATTTTGCTACCTTGGATTTTGAACTTGTATATATGTTGGTTCAATGTCCTAATAGGATAAATGAAATTTTATATCCAAGTTACATAAATTATTCTAAATTTTATGTGATGATCAGAGGCTAGCTTGGTGCCAATAGGATACTTTGAGGCAATTTAAAAAGCCCTTAAAATTGAGTAAAATAAAAATATGGATTTAGTATTGAAATTGGCTCTAAGCTACTTAAGAGGAGGCATTTATTTACAATAGGTATAATCTTTTGCCCAAAGTAGAGACAGTTTAAGGTGCTGCTAGAGTTAATGATTCAACCACTAAAGAATGTTAAGGTGATTATAATTGCTTCCAAGCAATGATGAGAGTGAAAATGATAAGGCAACTAGAGGAAGTTTAAACCGCCTCTAAAATAACATACAATCGCCTCTAGATGAAGTGGTATACCCCGTTAGTCACTTTAACCACATCTATGTGCTAGCAATTGTATTTTGCAATGCTCGTGAGGTGGTCTCCATAGTGGTTTCTATGTCGTGTAAAGGCATTTTGAACGCCTCCAAATGAAGTGGTATATGCCGTTGGTCACTTTAACCACATTTATGTGCTACCTAGTGTATATTGCAATGCTTGTGAGGCAGTTTCTGTAGCTATCGCTAGGTAGTTTAGAGGCATTTGAAAGAGTGTTTAGAAAAAGGAATTATGGCACAATGACATGAATCCTAATGCCTTGACTTTGTGCACTAGGGGAACCATTGACTTTCTATTGATCACCTCTTTCATTTAATTTAATCTCCTTTGTAAATTGAAATACTTACATACATGCTTGTGTTGAATGCCAACTGCATGCTGATGCAGTACATTGTGAATTGCATGCTGGTAGTGGATTTAAGTTCTCACATGCTCAAACTGACTGGTATTTGCATGATGCGTATTATCGTGATTTGTTTGCTTGAATCTATCAAGTTTTAGTACAAATTTTTTTCGGGATATGTTCAATTTACAAACGGTATGTTGCTGAATTTCCATTAAAGTTTTTTCATAATAAAACTATGTACAAAGAAATGTATGCATGATCAGTTACAACTTAAAGTCATTCTAACTTGCGCCTCTCACGTGTTGAAATTCGTAAGAAAAAAGACGATCTTAGGCTTATGATTGAAAATCAAAAAGACTTGGCTAAGAACAACAATCTTAAGTGTACAGTGAAAGGTCAAGAACTAAATGTCATATGAAGTTAAATGCCAAATTAATTACTGTCATTTCATGTATTCAATGAAGCTTAGACCCGTCCAAGAACAGTTACTATACATTCATACCCAATCGTACATGTGAGACAAATCAATTGTTATATTTCAATTTATTATTAGTCATACTATGTTGACTAATAATCACTTGAACATGTTAATTATTTATTTCACTTACGATTCGTAATGTTTGTATTTCAACCATTATTGGATTGTCTAATGTGGACAGTTTAGGAAGTTGTATTTACATTGTTCTCTTCATTTACGCTTTGTCAATTGTCATTATATATTTTGAGTGCGTCTCTACTTGTGTTCTCTGGGTGCATAGTGGGTTGTCGTGACAATTTGTTAGTGATGGAAAACTAACAACATGTTCACTTCCCCCATCTCGTGTACTTGGAGAGACATGGGGAGATGCTCTCAAAATTTATAATGACTACGACGAAGGAATTTAAGCGATTGATCACAATGTAAATGTAACATTCCTGAATGGGATAGGATCTGTACCCTTAGAGTATGATGGTTGATTATAGGATTCACGATGCATGTGTTATAAACATTATGAGAACCAGAATAATAACACCATTTACTTGAACATGTTATAGGGTAATTAATGAACATAGATAAGAGTTGGATGAACGCTTGCCAAAATACGTGAAAGGGGTGCATGATTTCATTGAGTTCACGCGTCCTTGTGCGGACAATGCCAGTAGAATAAGGTGTCCTTGCAAGAAATGCCAGAACATAACATTCAAACACATTGATTTGGTCCATTCACATTTATTAGACTTTGGAATGGAGAAAAGGTACACAACATGGGTGTTCCACGGTGAAGATTATGCAATTCAGAGCGATGATGATAACAACAAAGATGAGGGGGAAAATATAGTAGGTGGTGATACCTATTTGGAAGGGGTAATTGAAATGTTAGGTGACTTGCAAAGGGGGATTGCAATGGACACAGGCAATGCTCCTGTGTCACGTACTGGTGATGAATCTACTTCAGCAGGTACCGTACCTTACGATCCTAGTACGTTGAATCAACTTGATAAACTATTTTCTAATCTCATGAGGAATGCATGGGTGCCTCTATATCCAAACTGTAAAACGTTCTCAAAATTAGAGTTTCTGATAAAGTTGCTTCATGCAAGGAAAATGCATGGGTTATCTCAGAGCACATTCAACATGCATTTAAGCCTCATTAAGGCGGCACTTCCTGATGGTGAAATACTTCCCAAGTATTTTTATAAGGTGAAGATATACATGGTGAATTGGCTCTCGGTTACACTCTAATACATGTGTGTAGGTATGATTGTGCACTCTTTTATGGTGAACATGAAAATGCGAACGAGTGCACAAAAGGTGGTGAACCGAGGTATACAACTAATGAGAAGAAGGGTAAAAAGATCCCTAAAAATGTTTTGCGATATTGTCCATTAATCCCACGGCTACAACGATTGTATATGTGCAAAAGGACTGCTACAGATATAAAATGGCATCAAGAGAAACATCTTCAAGATGGAAACATCCTTAGCCATCCAGTGGACTCTAAAGCTTAGGCCGATTTTGATAAAATGCATCCATGCTTTGCTAGTGATCCTCACAACATCAGAATTGGCCTTACTTCAGATGGGTTCAATCCTTTCGGTAACATGAACAACCGATATAGCATGTGGTCAGTTATGATGTTGCCATACAATATGCCGCCATGGCGATGTATGAAAGAACCTTTCATTTATATGTCTCTCCTCATTCCCAGACCGATGGCACCTGGTAATGATATTGATGTTTACTTGCATTCATTAATTGACGAGTTGAAAGAACTATGGGAAAAAGGAGTAGAGACATTCGATGTGGAAATCGGGACAACATTTTGGATGCATGCTGTAGTCTTATGGGAAATTAATGATTTCCCCTCTTATGGTAACCTGTCAGGTTGGAGCACAAAAGGTTACTTAGCATGCCTAGTATGTAATAAGGATGCTGGGTTCTTATCCTTGAAGCATGGCCGCAAGTTATGCTTTATGTATCATTGATTACGCACTTAAATTGCGTAATTAGGTGCTTTAAATCATGCATTGGGAATCTTATTTTGTATTTAAATGCCTAATTACTCTCAATATTTTAACATTATGTTCTATTTATAATATTTGAGTTTTATTAAGTAATTTATGAGATTTTGGTATTTTTTCTTGTAGCGCAACTATCGGAAGCCAAAAACCAACGACACTTTTTAATCTGTGCGTAACTCTCTCATCCAACCTCTGATTCAGATTATTCAGGATGTCATAGAAAGATAAGAAAATGTTCTACAATTTTCATGTTTTGCATTTTGTGAAATAATGGATGCATCAAGATCGAAATCAGACATGAAGTTAGCATACGCCTTTTTATGGATTATTTTGACAATTCTTCGTAATCTTGGCGTAACTTTCTCATCCAAGCTCCGATCAAGATGATTCAAAATTATGGGAAAATATGAAAAAGAGCTCTACATCTGTTGTGTTTTAAGCTTTGAGAGTTATGAGCTGTAAGAGGGTCGAAAGTGGGCTTGAAAGAGGAGGGCAGTTCATGTACCTTTGAAAAAAAGAAAAAAAGAAAAGAAAAAAAGAAAAAATGAGATGTGACCTGGCCATGCAGCTGGGTCATCTCAGAAGGGTGAGGTGCTGGGTACATAGAAAGGAAAGATAAAAGAATGGAAAGGAAAAAAGAAAGGAAAGAAAAGCAAAGAAAGAAAAGACAAAAGGAAAGGAATGAAAAAGTAAAAGAGGAGGGTTTCTTTGGGAGAGAGCCGTGTGCAAGAGGAGAAGAGGGGGGCAGCGTGCGCTGTGCTGGGGAGAAAGGCCGCACCATAGGAGAAAAAAAGAATTTATTTTTTTTGGTGAGACACACAAGAGAGGCCAAACCATAGAAAGTTTCTTGTAAAATTATTTTTTGGGAGCTTTCTTGTGGTTTTCTTTTGGGGGTGCTACGAAGATATACACACAGCTACCAAAGGAGAGTTGGAAGCATGCAAAAATAATATCTTTTCAGAATCGGAAGGCGGCGAACAACGGTGGTGTTTGGGGTGTTCATGAACCGCGACGGCAGTGCGGCGAGTGTTGATCTTTCCCGTACGCTCCAAATTGAAGAAAATATGGTGAAATCTATTATGTTGGATTTAATTTTCAGAATGAACTAAATTTTTGAATTCTAGGAAAACGATGTAGTCAGTTTCGAACTATGCTTGCTCTTTGATGCTAATCTGAAGTAGTTTTCATTAATGTTTGTTTGAGTTATTCTGTGCATAATGCTTTTAATTAATTGGCCATTAATTAAATGATTTTAGTCTTGTGATTTGCTACCGAAAGGTGGGATTATAGGATAGATCTTGGATAATTTAGCGTAGGTAAATATAGAGATCGAAAGACTTGTATGAACCTACGTAGCATTAAAAATCGAGGGTCTTACTGCGTTCTTGCGTTATTAATTTGCATACTCTTATGTTAAATAATAAACAAGAATAGGTTCTGATTGACTATTGAAAGAGGTTTTTGGAAAAATTGGCGATTTGCTAACAAACAGAGAAAACAAAGTTGAATTAGCTAAATGAGTAAAGCATAGTGAGAAACTAGGTGAAATCAGTTTCCTAGAAGTTTTCACCATCATAAATTTGACACGCGATATCCAGCTTTAAATTCTCCTGAATAGTTTATTTAAAGTAACTTTGTTTAAATTTTGCAGTCTAAAATTATTAATTTTTCTAAATAAAATCACGGTTAGTAAAATTTCAGTACTTGGTAAAATTAAGACATCAATCCCTGAGGACGATACTCTACACATCATTATATTATAAAACTACGATCTGTGCACTTGCAGTTTGCACCGGTCAGTCATCATCATTTTCTATGAACTGGACATCCTTGGAGGACCCGTGGCGTCAGAAGTTTCAATGGAAACCCTGAACGAAGGTCACAACCAAAGTGACTAAGTGGGGAAGAGATATTAAACCTGCTTAGGTTGATCGAAGATGTGAAATTTGGGAAACCACTGACCAGTAGAAAAAGAAAATGCGCTGAGTGGAATTGGACAAAGAGAAGCATCTTCTTCAAGTTGCCATACTAGAAAGATCTTTTACTACGCCACAACTTGGATGTCATGCACATCGAAAAGAACATTTGTGAGAATGTCATTGGCATATTGTTTGATATAAATGGAAAGACAAAGAACACCACAACTGCTCATGGGGATATTGAAGATATGGGAATACGGCCTGAGTTGCACTTGTTTCGTGATGGGGACAAAATTCTTATGCTATTAGCTTGTTACACATTTTTTAAGGATGAGAAGAATAAATTCTTTGAATGGTTGAAATCAGTGAAGTTCCCAGATGGATATGTATCGAACATAGCTCGATGCATAAACACGAAGGAAGGGAAGATCCTAGGAATGAAAAATCATGACTGTCACATCCTTCCACAATGGGTTCTACCCATTTTCCTTTGTGGACACTCGACTGAAGATGTTCACTCGGTGTTGATTGAGCTGGGAATCTTTTTTGGACAATTGTGCTCCAAAAAATTAACCGTAAACGTACTTGAACAGTTAGAGGATGACATCGTGATCATACTATGCAAGCTGGAGAAAATATTTTTGCCAGCATTCTTTGATGTGATGGTCCACCTAGCCGTCGATTTACCAAGGGAGGCCATAATTGGAAGATCGGTTCAATATCGTTGGATGTATCCCATTAAGAGGTAAATTATAAAGTCCTTGTAAAATGGGCACGTGATTTCCTTGTTTTTATTTTTTTTTCTTTACTGTGTCTACAAGTCTATAATGCTATGTAAAATGCACAGGTTCTTGTCCACTTTGAAGGGGTACGTGCGCAATAAGGCACGATCGGAAGGCTCAATCATTGAGGCATACATTGACAGTGAATGTCTTACATTTTGCTCAATGTATCTGCATGATATTAACACAATGTTCATTCATGAGGAGCGAAATGCAGACGTTCATGCTATTCATGCCGAAGATGAAGAACCAAGGAGCTTTATATTTCGAGAAAATGTTCAGCCTCTCGGTGCATGAGTTTACGATTTCATTGATATGGACGACCTACAAAAGACTCATTTTTACATCTTCAATAATTGTGATGAAACTGTTCCATATATCGAGTACGTGGTTCCAAACTCCTTACTTTGCATTGTATTTACATATGCATAATTATGTACTTGGTTGGCATTAACATGTACTACTGTTGCATATAGCGAACATAAAGCTGAACTTCTAGCCCAAAATGAATGAAAATGTTGACGAAAGACATAAAAAGGAATTTATCAATTAGTTTGAGAGTCGTGTAAGTAACAAATACTACTTAAGTGAGAAGCAATGTATGTTTTCACTATTGACGATTTATTCATCTAAACTCTTGTTTATTTAATAGATGAAAGTCATACATTACAATAAGGAACCAACGACAAGTAAAGATTTGTATGCGTTGGCATGTGGCCCCGATCAACGAGTTAACCACTACAGCGGTTGCATTGTCAACGGGTTACAATTTCATATAAAGTCCCTTGAACTGCATAGAAGAACCCAAAATTGTGGGGTTGCGGTGCTAGGTACAGAAGGAGATAAAGAAATTGACTTCTTTAGTGTGTTGGACGACAATATAGAGCTTAGCTATGGAGCCAATAGACTCGTCCACCTGTTCAAGTGTACCTGGTGGGAAATCGACAATAAAAAGACTATGATAAATGCTGATGCCTACTTTACCAGTGTCAATTTTAGCAAGACTTGGTATCAAAATGACTCTTTCGTGCTTGCCATCGGCAGAACAAATGTTTTACCTTAAAGACACCAAATTGAAGGGTGAATGACATATGGCCCAAAAGATTCCTCCCTGAAGTTTGTACGCTATTACAGAAGTTGCAGATGGGGAGATGAGTGCCAGTAAGGCTACATTCCAAGAAGATGAGCCATCTTTCAGTGCAGTAGCACAATTTGCTTTAAATGTTTTCGAAGAAGGCGTCGATCCTATACCATTGCATAGGGATGGTGCCACGACAAAACACATAGGGACTGCTGACATTACAATTGAACCTTCTGTAGACGTTCACTTCATCGACGATGAGGAAACTGATGGGGAAGATGAAACAGGGGTTAAGTACTATAGTGAAGAAGATGACACTTTATAAAGTGAGGATGATATCGATATTGAGGACGTATAAGGGGGTAAGCATGTTATGTTTGTCTTTATGTATCTGACATGTGTAAATAACTTAAAATATATGTATTATGCATCCATCTAATATTCGTACTTCTTATATTTACTTGTCTAATAATTTGTAGATATGAGACCAGGAGGTCAACATGGCCGACTTCCTTTCAGGAACTCGACTACATCGTATGAGGATGATCTAACATCCTCGAGACCGGCAGAGCCCGTTGGTTCTGATACAGCGACACCATTGTCTGAGCCATCGACACCTCGACCAGACATAGATACCACTTATGTGACTGATATGCAAGGTGAGTTGCCGACTATGATGAGCAGTGTTGGTAAGGATACGATTAGTTTATTTACATTTCAACTATTGATGTTAGTTATTCATGTGTATGATTATAATGTTGTTCTTAATTTAACTCCGCTTTCAGCATCTACATCCATGGTTAAGTTAGGCCATGGTGCAGCGAAGAACATGTCACTGAAGAAGCACCTGGAGAGGACAAAGCAGCGGATTCGGTTCAACATTCGTCCAGGCTACACCGCCCTACTGAACAATTAGTGCACCGCATGAATGAGGGAGCTCGACATTATATGCCGACAGTATGCTCCAGTCATGGCCTTCAGCTGGCCGTAGGTGACTCAGGAGCAGCACATGGTTCTTTACATGCACATTATGGTATGCAATCCAAAACCCCTTTTTTTTTTTTACTTGTTTCTTTACTTTTAATACACTAGCCAATTAACAACTGTCCAACATTGTAATTTTATTACCTATGTAGGAGGAGTTTGATATGGACATCCTCGAGGATGACCATGAGAAGAGGGCGGTCGACGTCCAATTTTGCAATAAATTTAAGAGCTATCGCTCAAAAATGCGCCAACATTTTCGAGTGATGGGAGATCAAGAAGAAGTGCGACCATATGATAAGATATCCCAAGAGCATTGGGAGGTGGTCTCTCGCTATTTTTGCAACCCACGCTATTAGGTGATGTGTTTGTATTATAATCACTAATTTTCCACATTGATGTTGCTAATAAACCATCATTACATCTTCCTTATCGGCCATATGTGAAACAAATGCTGCGAACCGCAGCAAACTCCCTACGATGCATTGCGGTGGATCGCGGTTATTCGTAAATCATCAAAATATCTCACCATTACATGACATAATACTAATGATGTCTTATATGATAATGTAGCATGATCCGTGATGAATAGGCAAGCACAACTTGAGGAAATTATGCGCTAATCTCGACCAGATGATGCGGGTGGCTCCTCTCATTAGAAGGTATGTATGGTACTTATGGCTTAACATAGTACTTGTGTAAAAATATTTTACGATTTTGTTTGTTTTATAATATACAAAATTTTTCAATGATTAACGAATACTCATACTAGTTTAACATAGGCAATAATTTTTAAATACCCCATTCACCCCCCTCTTGGGAATACACCAAAACTAACAGTAATTTATTGACATATTTTATCTAAAAAATATAATTCTCAAAATGCCTCAACACCTTAATGCTTAAGCTCACTACACAAGGGTTAAAATGCCTCAGCTTATACCTTTGTCTTTTACAATATTACTCATGACAATCAAATCACTAACAATTGAATTATATCATCACCTGTAATATGAGTACGTCACTATCTAACTAGTGCCCCAAAACTAGGACCACGATCATATCTTGTTGCTATACTAGTCACTATAATCCACCACCACTAGCTTGCTAACACTCGTGAGGAACACCACCTTGACAACCTTATTGCTCTTGTAGCCACCTCCATTTTTCCACTGTCAAAACCTTATGTTTCAATCTTACGGCAGTCTTGAAATATGATATGCTTATTTAAACAAAGGAATTATGAAATGAGCATTCCATATGAGGTAAAATATTTTAAACTTTGATTTTAAAATGAGGACATAAAATCCTTGTACTTTAGATTTCTCTAGAATCCTGAATGCAAACGCACTAATTGATTTTGTGGAAAGTGGGTTGACCCTATACAGTGTAACTTATAGATATAATTTCATATTATTACAATGTTTGGCACATTGCTTCATGATTGCTTGAAAAATTCTCTGCAGTTCCTCACTAAAAATAAATAAATATCCAGGCCCTTTATTTATGTGTTCCATGAATCTAACAATTGATGGAATATTATGCAAATAACAAAAATCCTTGATATGCTAAGGAAAATCTTTTGACATGTTTAGCTAATTTCTTTACTCGGGCAGTAACTTGGTTTCATGATTTTCTGTACTATGAATGTGTTTCTTTGGGTATTATTTTTGGCTAAGCAAAACCTGTCATCTAAGGTTTCAATTGCTTGCATTTTGATACTCAATCATTTAACTTATTGTAAACTTTTGCAGTTATGTATTTATGCACATGAGTTATTCTTGATCTTACGTGAATCAGTTTTTTTTAGCATCAGTTATTTAATGTATTGGTTGTTCCTATTTGATATGTATTGATGAGACTATCTACACGCACTATTGAGACAAGAAATAAGAATTGCATGTATTGTAACTCTAGTTTTTTTAAACGTTTTTAGAATTTTTGGTGAAGTAGATGCATTAAAAAAAATATTTATCTTGATAATATTAGTAATTTGATATTTCCTTTATATATTTTTCGATTTCAAATTTCTTTTATTTCTAGTTTTTGTTGCATTTAACTTGTTAATACCTTATTTAATGACAATTTTAGGATTGTCAAATAAAATAATAGAACTTGTTGCATTTAACTTCTTTCTAGTTTTATACCTTGATTTACAATTATATAAATTACTTTAACAAATAAAATAATAGAACTTGTTTAATTTATTGTTTATTTGTATGTTTTATGTGCTCAATAGATCAATGTAGCATATAATTATTTTGTTTTATTAATTATTTTATCACCTGGTAATGGTTAATGAAAATGGGAAACATGTATAATTTTTTAATCAATAACAGTTTAAAACAAACATAAAATTAATTGCCCATACTAAAAAATGTTAGTAAGTTGAACTAAAGTAGCCAAAAATGCACTAGAACTATCGTTAAGAAGGTCTAAGAGTTTAAAACATGCAAATAAACCAATATACATAAGATTGTGTGTGCTTAAATTTTTTTTGTTTCGCTATTGCACCCATTTCCTATTATGTAACATCTGCTACTCCCATTCTTGTACGTTCTGCTACCTACTGCCGCTTCCATGAACCATGATTGCAAGTACCCAAACTAGCTATTGCAAATGAGTTCATTTCTGCCAGCATTCTTCTAGATTTATATTGCTCAGCCATCTTAAAAGTCTCATTTCATTTGCACACACTTTTTGTAAATTGTCATAGAACAGGATAACATATTTGATGAGAACAAAAATACAATAGGGAGGACAAAGTATCTTCCTAGAAAGACACAAAATTAAAATAATGTTGAAAAAGTGAAACAAAAATGATCAACACTATTAGTGTCCAAGTTAGAATAGCGTATAAAGCAATGTATGTTTTCACTATTAATGAATACTCATACTAGCTCCTCTAAAGAGTTTTATATGTTATTCTAATTTGAACACTAAAAACCATTAAGCTGAGTTTTAGGGGGTGACAGTAATGGGATAAATTTTTGGGAGGTTGACACTAAAAACCATTAAGCTACATGCAAATAGATTTCTACTCCATTAATGGACTAAAAACATATTTCTAAACGTGGATTGCATTGATTTTCAAAATATATTTTTTAAATTCAATGAAATGATGCATATATTTTCAATTAAAGTTTATAATTATTTGTTTTTTCATCGAATAATATTATTTTTTGATATTTGTTGTTTCAGAAAGCTCCATCAGTGTTGCACTTTTTGGATGCATCATCCTTGTGAAAGCATCCTCCTTGTGGATGTGCCTATGCATCCTCTCTGCGGATTTAACCTCCTTTTGGATGCATCCTCCTTGTGGATGCATCTTCATTTTGGATGTCGCTTCCTTTTTAATGCGTCTTCATTTTGGATGTGTCCTACTTCTAAATGCATCCTCCTTATGGATCCACCCTGCTCTTGGATGTTGTTATCTCTAATTACTTGATATGGTTGCATAATGTGTACATGTTTTTTTTTTTTTTTTTTTTTATCATAGTTTTATATCTTGTTTAGTTAGGAAACTGCCATATGATAGATATTCATCTTGTACGGATGATAACTTTACTTGTTGGCATTTTGGAATTAAGCGGTGGTTAGGAAAGCTGGAATTTGGCACTTGTTTGAGATAAAATGTGCACTTAGTTGGGATAACAGTACTATATTCAGAAAGAAAAAGT
Organism: Malania oleifera; assembly: GCF_029873635.1. Lineage (NCBI taxonomy): Eukaryota > Viridiplantae > Streptophyta > Magnoliopsida > Santalales > Ximeniaceae > Malania > Malania oleifera. The sequence goes on along the minus strand of NC_080424.1, from coordinate 47,488,189 downwards.
GTAAATGTATGTTATTTGAATGTCATGTGATGGTCACTAGAGATGTATTAATTGCCTAGAATGAAGAGTGTGTTGATGCATATTGTTTTGAATAAAGAGTGCATTCATGCACCTTATGATCATGCATACATGTAAGATAGTGTAGTATTGTTAAGTACTGAAATCTTTATTTGAATAATGACGTGTACTGAGTTTGTGGTTGCTCATTCATGTCCATATGCCTAGATGAATAACAATACTACACTGAACTCAATACTATCCACTATTCTCTGCTATTTATATTCTTAATTTAATGGATATATTATATATTATGAATTGTTGCTTGCTACCTGATTGCATGCTAGTCTAGAATGCCTCCTGCATGGCGGATACAGTTGATGTGTATTACACACTAGTAGTGGATATAAGTTCTCGTGTGCCTTGAACTTCTTATAAATGACTTATTTGAACCTATCAGGTATATGTTTTATGGAAAAATGTCAAATTTACAGACGGTATGCTGCCAAAATTTCATTAAAATTTTTCCAAAATAGAAAAACATTTACAGCGATAGTTATGATACAATGAATGTTAAAATATTTTTGAAATGATAAGTGAAAGTTAGGAATCATAAGAAATGAGACAATGTCGGCTTAGTTCATTTAGAGAAGCATTCATGACTAAACTTTTGGTCCGATAAGCCTTAAGCATTCATTGTCGAGCCTAAATCATTGAAAATATTGAAAACACTTGGTTAAGGATATGAAAATTTGAAAAAGGCATAAGTTGAATATATCCATAACTCAAAGGGAGCATCATCTTCATAATTCTTTAAATTAAATGCTCTCCTCATCGGTCCTTATTGTTAATGTCCATATGCCTAGATGAATAACAATATTACATTGAACTCAATACTATCCACTGTTCTCTTCCATTTATATTCTTAATTTAATGGATGTATTATATATTGTGAATTGTTGCTTGCTACCTGATTACATGCTAGTCTAGAATGCCTCCTGCATGGCAGATGCAGTTAATGTGTATTGCATGCTGGTAGTGGATATAGGTTCTCGTGTGCCTTGAACATCTTATAAATGACTTATTTGAACCTATTAGGTACAAGTTTTATGGGAAAATGTCCAATTTACAGATGACATGTTGCCGAAATTTCGTTAAAATTTTTCCAAAATAGAAAAACATTTATAACGATAATTATGATACAATGAATGTTAAAATATTTTTGAAAGGATGAGTGAAATTTAAGAATCATAAGAAATGAGGCAATGTCGGCTTTGTTCATTTAAAGAAGCATTCATAACTAAAATTTTGGTCCGGTAAGCCTAAAGCATTCATTGCTGATCCTAAATCATTGAAAATTTTAAAAACACTTGGCTAAGGATGTGAAAATTTGAAAAAGGCATAAGTTGAATATATCCATAACTCAGAGGGAGCATCATCTTCATAATTCTTTAAATTAAATGCTCTCATCATTGGTCCTTATTGTTCATGTCCATATGCGTAGATGAATAACAATACTACACTGAACTCAATACTATCCACTGTTCTCTACTATTTATATTCTTAATTTATTGGATATATTATATATTGTGAATTGTTGCTTGCTACTTGATTGCATGTTAGTCTAGAATGCCTCCTACATGACTGATGCAGTTGATGTGTATTGTATGCCGGTAGTGGATATAGGTTCTCGTGTGCCTTGAACTTCTTATAAATGACTTATTTGAACTTATCATGTACAGGTTTTATGGGAAAATGTCCAATTTACACATGACATGCTGCCAAAATTTTGTTAAAATTTTCTCAAAATAGAAAAACATTTACAACGATAATTATGATACAATGAATGTTAAAATATTTTTGAAAAGATGAGTGAAAGTTAGGAATCATAAGAAATGAGGCAATGTCGGCTTAGTTCATTTAAAGAAGCATTCATGACTAAACGTGCCTAAAAGACTTTAAACACTCACAAAAAAAGAAAAAATAGTGACATTTTATAATAATAATAATAATAATAATAATAATCTAGAAACTAAGATTTCTATGCAACCAAGAATGATTAATTGAAAACATAAATCAAATTTCATAACTTCTGGAAGTGCTTTCAAGAATCAAAATTATTAAGAACAACCATTCCATATAATTTTTTCAAGTTGTATACAAATTCACAAGATGCAAATCACACTGCCAAAGTAACTTATCACACTTGTACACCAAGCCAAATTAACATGTTTAATCCAAGTGTTAGAGGTTAATTTATTGTTTAGTTCCTACAATGACTAGTCAAGAATCATAGAGGCTATACAAAATAATACTCGCAGAAGATATAAAACTCCCATTGAATCTGGATGGCTACAATGCATTTTACAATAAGGACATTTATGGTTTGGAAAATGTGATTTCTCCCCTATACTGTTTGTGTTTTCTGAAATTGAAGGCAATGAAAAATCTAAAGAAAAGTTATTATGTGATTTTATTAAATAGTCCACTTTCTAAACATCTTTAGTCAAACTAATCTTAGCAACTGCACTGAAACTTCAGATGGTATGAAAAATTTAAGGTAGTGCACTGATCAAGGGGCAATGTGCAAACACCCATGGTTCACAATGTTCGAATCCCATATTTACAAGTGAAAAGCCAAGCAGCAGGTATAATGCATAAAAAGGTAGGATGCAACCAAGTTAGTACTTTGAGTAAATAATAAAATGAAAAAGAAAAAAAAAGAAGACCCTTTCAGTACTTTAAGTAATTGCAATTATAGTTGTGTGTGCATCTTCTCATGGTTATTCAAAGACCCTTTCATTCCTTCGACTTTATAGGCTACCTTTCAAGTGTGCAACTCAATGGAAATATGTGAACTCAGTGTTTAGCTTTAAATTTTGGCATTATTTTTTTCATTATTGATATTACTACCATACAAATTGTGTAATATGCATGATTATGAAATCTTTGCGAATTTGTTATATCATATAATTATTTTTCTTAATTATATTGAGCGCCAGCTCTCCATTTGTATACTATTTTTTTTAATGACTTTTAATTTGTAGGGTTCGCGATTGTCATAACATCAGCACAATGCCATGCATGCATGCACTACAGTCGTCGGATGCAACTTTTGATTATTTCTTTGTATTTTTTATTGTTATTTGAACAAATGGAATTTTGTATTTATATTTAAATTTTGAATATTTTGAATTTTTTTTTGTTATCTGAACAAATGTTATTTCTTTATATTAATTGAATTTGTATTTGAATTCGAAATTTTGAATAATTTACGAATTTTGTAGTAATTATGGTTTCAGTTATGTATGCGAAAATGTAATTACTGATTTTTTTTATATAGGAATTGATGATTAAAAAAAAATAGTACTAAAAGTTTTTAATTTTTTTAATTATTAGTGAAGGACTCAAATTCGTCACTAATAGTACGGTATTAGTGAATGACTCAAATTCGTCACTAATAGTAGGTATTAGTGACGATTCCTATATTCGTCACTAATACCCTACTATAAGTGACGAATTTGAGTCCTTCACTAATGTCCTACTATTAGTGACGAATTTGAGTTGAGCCGATCTAGAATTTATATTGACGGTATTAGGGTTTTAGTGATGGTTAGAATCCATCACTAATACTCCATTATTAGTGACGAAATTTTGGATTTGTCACTAAAAGTTAGTAGTAACGGTAGATATAGCAACTATTTTAAAACCTTCACTAATACCCTGATTTTTTGTAGTGACTTGTGTTGACCATATGGGTCATACCTTGTTTTGATTATGACAAATACTCGGGTATTTAATGTTTACCGAGTTGATGCGAAGATTTATCTTGGCGATATCACATGATGGCACTTATAGACCTGGAGGAAAATGAAGACCCTAAAGATCATTTATGTTGTAATTCATTACTATTCATTTGGGTCTGCAATATTTAAGAAGGAAAGGTCTGTAATATTTAATACATTTCATGCATGTAGGAACTACAAAGCTCAAAGACCATAGAACGACTCTAGGTCCCCACACATCTCCTAAAAATCAAAATGACCATAGAAAGACCTTAGGGAACACCTCGGTCCCCACACATCTACCGACACCGGATTTTTTTGGTGTCCTCAAACGACCTAGAAATGACCCTAGGACACTCACTCATGCATATATATATGTATGATCATTTGAATAGGGTGATTGCATGCTAAAACAGGACATAAATGCACAAAAATATGCATGTTTGGTCGACCGTACTTCCATATACAAAATGCTCATGATCGACCGAACCTGGACTGGGTCAACAGGTTGACCACAGCTCGGTCGACCGAACTTACTTAGTTCATTTGAACCCGGTTGACCGAACGCCCTCAAAGTCAACATATTGACTTGACAGTTGACCGAGTCTAAAATGTACGCCAATTACCTAGTCAACCGAGTTGCCACATGTGGAACTCAACTGTATGGTCGACTGAACTACTCAATTCAAAACTTCCCGGTCGACTGAACCACGCTAAATGAAGAAAATCGCCTTGGACTTACAAGTTTGGTCGACCGAGCTCACAGTTTATTTAATGCCCGGTCAACCGAGCTTCAAGCACTTCGGTCAATCGAACTTGCCTCGGTCGACTGGTGCTCTCGGGTTGCCCAATATTTTTTACTGCAGTTAACTTTTTTAAACATGGTTAATTATTCTTAAATGATTTAAAATAATCTTAATAATACCCTTCATGTCCCTAATGGTCATAATTCTTTTCATGTCTATATATATGAGATCATTTGCTAAAATTAAGATAATATTAGGGAGTTAGGTTAAGAAAATTCTCTCTAAATTTTTGAGTGCCTTTTCTTTATACACAATCAATATACTTATCCATATGATCATTCTTTTCAAATCCTATTGAGTAAGAGTATCTCGAGAAGATCCTACACTAGCTTATACCCTCACACTTGTGATTGATTTGTTGATTTTCTTGAGAGTTAGGCCCAAAGGATTTCCCCAGTTATTTAGTTCATAAATTCATTTTTGGGGAAACCTTCTTAGGCTTGTGAGTCTTTGCATTCTCATTTCAAGACTCAAAAGCTTGTCTTGTGTTATGAAGAAAAATATTTTTAACAAAGCTTGTTTTTCAAAAATATCTCTTGTGCTTTAGCCTTTGAAAATCTTGTTTGTGATATTTGATTTTCATATTGAAGGTTAAGCAAGGTTTCCTCCAATGATTTAATTTGATAAATCTTGTGTGGGAAAAATCCAATAGCAGTGGGTTTTTGCATTGTTATTGCAAGACTCATTTTGGCTTGTATTTTGTGTGTGCAAAAATATTTTACAAAACTAGATTTCAAACAACTCCTGTGCTAGATACATTTGAGAAAGAATATTTGAGGCTGTTTGAATACTCTGATTGGCATCTTTGAAACCCTAAGCTTGCATTGAGATATTTTATATTGTGTTTCAAAGAAAACCTTGTTTGTACACTTTTGTGCATATTTGAGATTATCCATAATATTGAGTGTAGATTGCACACATTCACATCACTGAGTTTATAGTTCCTATATTTTTTATGTGCATTGATTGATTGATCATACTGTGCTTAGTGGTACAAAATTTTCTTAGTGTAAGAAGCATTTTCGTGTACACAAAAATGTATACACATTTGTTGTATTCTAGGCACGGGCCTGAAGAGGGAGACTAGCCGTGTTGAATAGTCCCGGATTGGCTTAGTCCTAGTTAGGAAAGCTAGATGCACAATCCTAGTAAGGTGCAAGTTGAGGTCAACCCCGCTAATTGACCTGGTTGTAAAGGTTGAGGTCATCCTTATGCTAATTGACCTGGTTGTAACCAGTGCCGCTCCACCCGTTAAGTGAGCCTTTAGTGGAATCCTCAAGCTTGCAAGTTAGAGGGAGGAACATAGGCATAGTTGGCCGAACCCCGATAACATATCTTGTTTGCACTCTTTATCTTTCTATAATTTACATTTCTGCGCATATATGTTATAGTTGGTGAATGCTGCGCATGATTTTAATTTTCGCACTTTATATTTCTCTGCGCAGTTGGAACTATATAGAGAGACCCTAGGTTGTGAATATACTGCTGTTAGATTAGCTAAACCTAGGAATAATTTTAAAGTTCCAATTCAGCCCCTACTCTTGGGAATACACCAATTCTAACAACTTGTGTATAAAAGATGCTGTCAGATAGAGCTAATCAGTACAACTATAAGCACCAAATATACTTCAATATAAATCTCAATGTAAAGAAATTGAAGCTCAACTTAAACCTATCACTGATATAATCTTTCTTTGAATGAAAGATTCAAACTTTAAAGCTCAATTTTGGTGTGACAAGATTAGCAAGAACTCAGTTGAGAAAACAACAAGATGTAAACAAGAAAGCCTTTGAGAATTGAGAGTACTTGAGACCTTAGAGATTGCTAAAACTATTTCTTGGTGATTAAAATCTTTGTTTTGGGGGCTATATATAGAGTTTAAAAAGTTAATTCCTTATTCCCTAAGTTTACTAGGAGTGTTTGTCAAGTTTGCACAAAGTTTGGAGCCCAAGAACCCTAATTTTGAAACTTTCCCATTTGTAATTTTTTAAAAATCTCTTTAGTGGTAGTCACCTATCACACATGGTCAGGCGCTTGTCTCAATTAAATTTGAAAGTTAGAACATTGGCAGTCGTCTATCAAAACACTAGCAGTCACTTCAATTGACAAGGCAAGCGCCTATCTGGCTATCCTGAGGCGTCTGTCACCTTTTTGTCTACCAGTCTTAAAAACATAAAAAGAGTGAGTCACCTAGGGGTTTTGGTCAGGCGCCTGATGATCTGAAAAACACTTGTCTTTTAAGATTTTGATTTTAAAAATTATTTTCTCTTGAGACCTTCATAATTTATGACTTTGGAAATTATATTTCACGATTTAAAAAAAAAAATGGTTTCTAGGATTTTTAATTTTTTCCTAAAGAGCTTCAATGATTTTATATTGAGTTTTACTTGAAGTACTTACATAAAACTTCCTTAGGACTTTTGACATTCAGAGCACTCAAATCTTCTTGCTTGTCTTCCATCTTGTCTTTAAGCTTCAATATACTTTTGCAAGTTTATATTTATGCTCTTATGATCTTCAAGCTGTAATAGACTTTAGCAAGTTCTCATTCATGTTCTCATGATTTTCAAGCTTTAATAGATCATCTTTGAATCCATGCCTTTTAAGTATTCTTTAAGCTTCAATTGATCATCTTTCTTTGTAGTATGAGCTTTCATTGATCTTTGTGAGCACTTGACCTTATATTCTCATTCTTGAGTCCTGTCACATCATCACTTATCCAAATATGTTAAGTTCTTCTGATTTGTTATCATCAAAATAAGATTTTAAGCCTTGTAAGGCCAATAAAAACAATACAACATTGACATTTTGAATTCAAAAATGAACTAAATACTATAACTGACTTACCTGTTTGCTCTAAGCACCCTAACACCACTCCCTTAATGGCCTTCGATGTGTTCTCATTATTTTTTATAGACGGTCTATAGAATATATGTAATGAGATAATAATCCACATTGATACCAAAAAGTAGTTATTCTAATCTAAACACATCAGCTGATAGTGAGGGTAATGTAAATGGCGACACACCACCTCCTAATCTTCATGGAAAATCTTATCGTACGGGTGTACTTCAGCCTCATCTCCCATCATGTTAAAATGCCCATGTATTTTGTTACAATAGCTCTTAAACCAAGCACACAACTGCACTTTCACTACCTTTTTCACATGCTCTGTTGTGTAAGTGTCAATATCAAACCTTTCCTGTATATGAAATACATATAGAATGTTGGACAGTTAATGGTGAAGTATATTAAAATTAAAAGAAATGGGTTAGGGTTACGTACCAAGATGTGCTTGTAGAGCAAATTGTCAGCATATAATGTCGAGCTCTTGTGTCCAAGTCGCGCACCAATCACCCAATGGTTTCATGTTGCCAGCCGGAATGTCGATCTAGATCCACTACCCAGTCCTCTCAAGCTGCTTATGAAGCACTGTGTTCTTTGCTATACCACGACCTAAACTCATCGCTTGTTTTTGTGGAGGTCGATGCTGAAAGAAGAGTTAAAGGATTCATTATGGATACACATGCAAGACAATCAATATATTAATATGAATCAAATGCACATAATCTTACCAACACTGCTCATAATGGTTGGCAACTCACCTTGGGTCTGATCCCCAGATGATGGATGCATGTTGGGTTGGTTCTCTAGGGCTCAGACAGTGCCACATTAGCATCGACATGCTCTATCAGTCTCAAGGATGATGCATCATCCTGGTGGGATGTCGTAGTGGAGAGCCTTGCCTGAACAAATTGACAACCTTCTAGTGCCATGTCTGCAAAATAATATACAAGAAAATATAATAAGATTTCATAGTAAATGGATGCGTAGTAAATATATTTTTCAATTATTTACACATATCAAATACATGGTGAGAACATAACATGCTTAGCCCTATACATCCTTAATATCGATATCATCCTCACTTTCTAGTATGCCTTCCTCCTCACTACATTACTCGACCATAGTTTCATCTTCCCCATCAGTTTCATCATTGTCAATGAAGTGAACATGTACAAAAGGTTCAATTCCAATGTCAGCAATCCCTACGTTTTCTACCGTGGCACCAACCCTATTTAATGGTATAGGATCGGCTCCTTTCTTAGCAAAATTGAAAGTAGATTGTGTTAGTGTACTAACAAATGGCTCATCAGCATCCTCGCTGTCACTATTCTCCCCATCTGCGACTCCTATAATATCGTACAAACTTCAGGGAGGAATTTTTTGGGCCACATGCCATTCACCCTTTAATTTTGTGTTCTTAAGGTAGAAAACTTGTTATGCCTGCGTTGCTAGCACAAAAGGGTCATTTTGATACCATGTCTTACTAAAATTGAAACTTGTAAAGTAGGCATCTGTGTTTATCATGTTCTTTTTATTGCTAATGTTCTACTAGGCACACTTGAACAAGTGGACGAGTCTGCTGGGTCCATAGTTAAGCTCAATAATGTCATCCAAGACACCAACTTAGTCAATTTCCTCATCTCCTCCTGTGCCTAGCACCGCAACCCCACAATTTTGTGTTCTTCTTTGCAGTTCGAGGGAATTCATAAAAAATCTTAAGTCATTAACAATGCAACCATTGTAGTGGTTAACTCATTGAACGGGGCAACATGCTAACGTGTACATATCTTTACTTCTTGTTGGTTCTTTATTATAATACATGACTTTCATCTATTAATTAAAATGGAGTTTAGATGAGTAAACCGTCAATATTAAAATTGTACATTGCTTCGAACTGACATAAATTTTTTTACTTACACAGGTCTCAAACTAATTGACAAATTCCTTTTTATGTCTTTCATCAACATTTCTTTCATTTTAAGCCAGAAGTTCAGCTTTATGTTTACTATTTGCAACAATAGTACATGTTAATCTTAACTAAGTATATATATATATATACAGTGCAAAGTAAGGAGTTTGGAACCACGTACTCAATATATGAAATAGTTTCATCATGATTATTAAGGACACAAAAATGTGCCATTCGTAGGTCCTCCATATTAATGAAGTCATAAACCTGTCCACCGAATGGCCGAACATTTTCTCAAAATACAGAGCTCCTTGGTTCTTTATCCTTGGCATTACTATGAACATCTACATTTCGCTCCTCACGAGTGAACCTTGTGTCAATATCATTTAAATACATTGAGCAAATTCACTGTCTATGTATGCCTCAATGATTGAACCTTCTACCATGCCTTATTGTGCACATAACCCTTTGAAGCTGACAAGAACCTGTGTATTTTACATAACATTAGTGACGTCTACGTACAAAGAAAGCGAGAAAATCATGTGAACATTGTAGAAGGACTTTATCATTTACCTCTCAATAGGATACATCCAACGATATTGCACCAGTTCTGCAATTATGGCCTCCAATGGTAAATGAACGGCTTTGTGGACAATCACATCGAAGAATGTTGGTGGAAATATTTTCTTCAACTCGCATAGTATGATTATGATGTCCTCCCCTAACAGTTCAAGTACATTTATGCTCAATTTCTTAGAGCACAACTGTTGGAAAAAGATCCCCAGCTAAATCAGCACTAAGAGAACATCTTCAGTCAAGTGTCCGCGTAGGAAAAAGGGTAAAACCTATTATAGAAGGATGTGGCAGTCATAAATTTTCATTTCTAACATCTTCCCTTCCTTTGTGCTTATGCATTGAGATATGTTGGATGCATATCCATCTAGGAATTTAATTGATTTTAACCATTTGAAGAAATTATTCCTTTCATCCTTCAAAAATGTGTATCATGCTGATAGCATGAGAAGCTTGTCCCCATCACATATCAAATGCAACTCAAGGCGTATTCCTACATCTTTCATAGCCCGATGAGCATTTTCATTGTCCTTTGTCTTCCTATTTACATCCAGAAATGTACAAATGATATTCTCAAAAATGTGTTTCTCGATGTGCATAACATCCAAGTTGCGGCATAGTGGAAGATCTTTACAGTATGGCAACTCGAAGAAGACGCTTCTCTTTGTCCAATTTAACTCATTCTCAACACGTCATTTTTCTACTACTCAGCGGTTTCCCAAATTTTACATCTCTAATCAACTTGAGCTAGTTTAATATCTCTTCCCCACTTAGTTGGTTTGACTACAACCTTCATTCAGGTTTTCCATTAAAGCTTCTGGCACCACAAGTCCTCCAATGATGTCCAAGTCATAGAAAACTACAATGACACATAAAGTAGAACTTGTGTCCATGCTTCAAGGATAAGGAACCAACATCCTTATTGCACACTGGGCATGCTACATAACCTTTTGTGCTCTAGCTCAATAGATTGTCGTAAGTAGGGAAATTATTAATTGTCAACAACAGTGCAGCATGCATCTAAAATGTTTTCCTAGTTTCCACATCAAATGTCTCTACTCCTTTTTCCTATAGCTCTTTCAATTCATCAATTAACGGCCTCAGGTAAACATCAATATTGTTACCAAGTGCCCTCGATCTAGGAATAAGCAGAGACATGTAAATGAAGGGTTCTTTCATATATCGACATGGCAACATATTGTATGGCATCATCATAACTGGTCACATGCTATACAGGTTGTTCATGTTAATGAATGGATTGAAACCATCTAAAGCAAGGTCAACCCTAGTGTTACGAGGATCACTACCAAACCACAGATGAATTTTTTCAAACTCGGCCCATGCTTCCAAGTCCGCTAGATGGTTAAGGGTCTTTTCCTCTTCAAGACGTTTCTCTTTATGCTATCTCATATCCGTAATTGTATTTTTGTATATGTATAATCTTTACAGGCATGGTATTAATGGAAAATATCGTCAAACTTTCTGGGAAATCTTTCTACCCTTCTTCTAATTAGTTTTATACCTCAATTTCCCACATTTTGGGCACTCGTTTGCATTTTCGAGTTCACCATAGAAAAAAAAGTACACAACTGATGAGTCCCTAAATATATGATTTTAGACCCTTATTTTATTATATATTGACCCGGAGTTATCATTGTTTATAGCTATGCAAGGTTTGTTTGTCTTTTCAGGAAAAATAGGAAAAACTATGGAGTTAAGCATTACAAGAACCCAAGGAGAATTTGGAGGACTCAAAGCTCGAATTCAAATGATTATCCAAGCTTCAGAAGCTTTAAAGTGTATTTACCGCAACATGAATGAAATGAACATAATGCTTTTCACCAATATCTGTTTTTTGTACTCAATACCTTCTTGCTTGCATGTTATTTTGGGTTATTGTATTTTGCAATGCACTATTTGTTCTTCATGGCACCATGCACTGTCTTATCCTTTGCTTGAATCCTATTTTCTTTCACCACTTCAGAGAGGACATTGAAGTTTTAAGTTGGGAGTAGGGGATAGTACATTGCATGGCATTATTTTAAGCACAAAAATGATACAATTTTTAAAACTTTTTGCAAACAAATTAAATGGAACCATGCTAACATATTTTATACCTTATACATACACCCATATAACCTAAGGTTACATGCATAAACTTCCTTATTATATGATTTCACTATGCTCAACAACAATGTAGTAAAATTAGTTGTATAAAATTTGCATAATATGACCAACAACTTGACATTACTCTAGGTAGTTGACTAAGTGGTTTGATTGGGTTAATATTGCATTGTAAACTCTTGTATGTACATGGAACTTCATGGGGCTAAGAACACACTCACACATGATTTGTAACACTAAGGGTCCTCTGAGAGTATTGAGAGAACAACCATAGTGACTATGACACCTTATGAGGTATTTAAGTCATTCATTCATTTCTCGAGTTTTGGAATTCAAACTCTGAGTTTACAAAACTCAACTATTCTTGTTTTATTGGATTTCATTTGTCAACTAGTCTTTTTCTTGCATTTTCCAGCCCATAAATGACATCAAGTGGGGAGATATAAATTTAGGTCTTGTAACTTACTCAAGATAGAAAGGTTAAGCCAACCCTAGAGACTGACTTTTCCCATGGACTCATTCTGAACTACACTCCCATTGGGAAACATGAAGACATTATAAGAACGTTATGATTGTTCCAACTAACCATGCATAAGAAAAAGAAACTTAAGCAGAGAAAAATAAAAACTACAAAAGTATGCACCTGCTTTGGGAAAATATGAAAAGATCCAGCAGAAAACATGTTGACCTTATAGGTCACGCCTAGTTTTGATAATGAAAAATACTCATTATATCTAATGGGTGTTTGAGGTTATGTGCAGGAACTAAAATTGACAAATCTTAATGCACATAAAAGAAAGTGAAGATTGAAGACCCAATTTTAATGTTATAATACATTTCATCTATGTTAAGGGTCTATAATAGTAATTTGGGCTTTTGTTTGTAACAATCACACACACCACCAAATGATATAATATGTAAGCTCAATGTGGTTTAATATATGCTCTCAAATAAATATTTGCTATCAATGTAATCGGTGCGTGAGAGTGCAATCAATATACTCTTTGTATCACAAGATGTAATCAATCAAAGTGCTCACACAAAGATATCAATCAAATCTCATATATTTCAACTAGCAGGTTTTCTCAATCATGTGAAGCTCAAGTAATGTATATGCTTGGTTTGCAAAAGAAGTTTAATCTTTGTATTTAGCAAAATATATGAATCAATGAATATTGCAACAAAGATTTTTATCACATAAACAAATATCTTTTCAAAGATATGTCAAGATAAGTCACTCAAGATATTTGAAAATGTTTTGAAAAGATTTTGCAATCCAAAAACAAATACCAACTTCACAAGTTATTGCAATGAATATGCAATACTCAGAAGTTCAATAGAAGTCTTCTTAGGAGAGACTTATTAACAAAGTCCCCTAAGAATACTTAGGTTTGGCTCTCAAGAAAAATCGTATCAATCAATCACAAATCAAAGGAGAGCAAACTTTTAAAGCAAAACAACACTCAAATCACACTTATGAAGGAATTTAGCAATAAGAGATGGTAAGTATGAGTGTATGGAGTTTGAAAATGAGTATTATGGGTTTTGGGAATTTCAGAGAATTTTTCCTAATTAGGATTGTTAATCGCATGCTAATTATTCCAAATGAGGGAGTATTTATAGACTTCCCTTGAAATATAACCGTTAAGGACATGATTGGAATAATTAGAAAAGATTTAATGATATTTAATTATTTTAACCTTGTTTTAGTGAGTTAACCACAATAACAAAATAGGTCCAACCTGAGAGCACTAGTCGACTAGGACAAGTTTGGTCGACCCAAGTTCTTGGGGTTCGGTCGACCAGGCCAAAAATGAACTGCTTGTTCGATTGGCCAAACAAGTATGTCCGAGGTGATTTTTCAATATTTTCGAGGTTCGTTCGACGAGGATGAAAGTCAACAAGACTAGTCAGTCGACTAGACCGTTGGGTTCCCACACGTGGGAACTCAGTCGACCGCGTTGGTACAATACAAAAATCACTCGGTCGATCAGGAAGTCAATAAAGTTGACTTTATGCAGGTTCGGTCAACCAGGGTCAATTGAACTATCGAAGTTCGGTCGACCTAGCTGTGGTCAACTGGTTGACTCGGATCAGGTTCGGTCAATCGGGCTGAAAATATACTTGAAAGGTCGGTCGACCGAAGGTGCATATTTTGTACATTTCGATCATATTTCATTCAACAAGCACCCTATTCAAAAGTCTAATACATACATGTGCAATAGTGAGGATCCTAAGGTCTTTTCTAAGTCTAGTTCCATTTATGATTCAGTTTGAGCTTACTTATTAGATCATGCATGTGATGTATGTGATTATTACAAACAAAAGCCCTAATTACTGTTACAGACTCTTTACATAGACGAAATATATTATAACATAAAAATTGGGTCTTCAATCTTCACTTTCTTCTATGTGCATTAAGATCTGTCAAATTTAGTTATTGCACATAACCTCAAATACCCATTAGATATAATGAGTATTTGTCATTATCAAAACTGGACGGATCCTATAAGGTCAACATTCTCCCCCTTTTTGATGAGGACAAATACAACAAGCAAAAATATGGGTATAAGCCTAAGAATGCTCCCCTTATCAATATGCATCTACTTGTTTTAGCCCAATTATTTTACCCAATTATTTTTGTCTCTCCATCTCCCCCTTTTGGCAACAGCAAAAAGGGCTACAAAAGTTAAGAACTCTAGGCAATGGGTGATTATAATATTTATACATTATAAGTTTTGGAAAGTTTTTTTTTTAAAAAAAATTTCGGCAGAGTGCCGTTTGAAAACCGGACTTTCCAAAGCATATCCTGTATAAATAATAACCTGTTTGAGTTTATAAATTCTAGCAGTTTATCCAAAACTGCTCAAATAGCTTCAGTATGATCAACACAATAAAACATAAATACTATCATCATGCAGTGGATATGAGAGATATGCATTACAATCAATGATCAAGTTTCAGAAAGTCTAAGTCAATACAAGATATCAACAATTATAGTAGTTGTTAGACTTGTAAATTTATTTGAAGGCTTCCCCTAAACTTTTGCAAGCTATGAACTATCTAGGAAGCATCTCTACTATGCATTAGACCTGTTAGCTACTTATACTGATATTAATGATGAGAGTTCATTAAGTTTTTAACATAGTATAAGTAATGGAACAAAACTGATTCACAAAGTAAAACAAATTAATAGTATGAGTCCACAGAGCTTGGTGATGGGGCTTAAACTCCCCGATATAGTCTCAGGCATACATAAGTGCATTTATACTCAAGAATGAATTTCATTTAAGCACATCCATCATATGTTCATCCTTCTTAGTATTACTTAGCATACAAGAGATTTTAGGCATTAAGTTCTTACTAATTTAACTTAAGATTGGGCTTAAATTCCCTTGTATATTTGTATGCACACTTACTTGAATTAAGCTTAAGGATGATGTTCACTTTAGAGCATTTCTTATATACTCATCCTATCGATGAATTCAGCATACAACAAATACTAATCATTCAGTGCATATGCATGACATATTGCATTTCATTTTTAAATGCACGATAGTCAATCAAGACTATACTCAAAGGTATGCAATAGAGGTCCAAAAAGGATGACATAACTCAAAACACAATGAGTGTGTGCAAAATGAAAAACTCCCCCTAAATCATGCAAATTCCTTAGTCAATGGACCATCGTCAATATATGGGACGTTCAATCTAAAAGGGATGATGCTTTACCATTTGGGTCCGGAGTGAAATTTCATAACCAAAAGAATTTGACCAAATGGTGTCCATGAACTAAGTCCATCTTAAGATACACACTAAATGTGTACATGTCTTCAAAATACATAGCGGTTTAGATTTCATATGTACTATCTTATGTAATCATTATGCATCCTAGGAAGGGAAATGTGTTGCTTATACTAATAAAAAAATAATCTCACTAGGTATACTAGACAGTATAAGTGGTCCTTTTAATGCAACTATACTGGTTATTTGTTAAGTTATTTTATCATATGTGCAGTATAGTCTTCCCTGTAAGCTATAGGGGCATCATAGAGTATATATTGAGGCATGCAATAATGTTTAGAGCCCAAGAACATTCCATATTAAATCATAAGCCTTTAAGCACTGGATATAATGTTTAGGGTATTCTCACGAGCCTCGATATTTCAGTGGATGAAAGTGATGCATATGGATTCTTTAAGTTCTTTCTATAGGGATGGAGCTAGGCTCCCCTAATTATTTGATGATTATGCAAGGATGAATTTTAATTTTCTATTTGGTTTCACTCATCCTTTCAAAAAATGTTTTAACATTAATTTTATCATAATCATCTTTAGCACAAGGTTTTATTTTGGGAATATTCCTGTCAAAATTTTAGCAGCATCCCGTCTGTAAATCGGACATTTTCCTATAAAACCTGTACCTAATAGTAGGTCTTTTTCAATAGATAAGTCATGTAAAGCAAGCAACAACCTAATATCCACAACTAGCATGCAAATTATATCACTGCATCTGCCATGCAGGAGGCTTTCAATACAAGCATGCTTCCAATAGTTCAATCAACAACTCATGAAAGAAATGAACTATGCAATAGATGATATGAGCAATAACTAAAAATGGATAGTTATGAGATTAGTGCAGAGTTGTTCTCAAAAGAGCATACAAACATATAAGCATAAATAAGAATTGAGAGCATTTTAATGTATATAATCATGAAAGAATATATGCTCCCCCCCCCCCCCCCGAGTTGTGCGCTAATTCATTTTATGCCTTTTCTTATTTTTCAGGTTCTTTAGCCAAGTGTATTAAGATTTTCAATGATATATATCTTGGCTTTTGATGCTTTCATCTTAGAGGACCCAAGGGTCACAATAGATATTTATTGAGGGTTCTAAGCATATATTTGCCTCTTTTCTTATGATTTACAATAAGTGAGAGGCCTAAGTTCAAATGGCTTTGAACGTTAAGGTTCGTGCATAGGTTTCTTTAAGTGTTCTATCATCTAGATTGAAACCTATATTAATTATTTTAGTCATTTAACTTAATTCACAAAGTTGAAGCTCTAAAGGATTTGATTTAATGTTTGAGAGCTATGCGTGTGAAGTAGATTAAATACTCTTAAGGATTATAATTTCTGTTAAGTTCAAAGAGTATTCAATATAAGTGGACATGACTCAAGATATTTTCATGGAAGTGGATATGTCCAATAGCTTAGGCAAAGAGCATTTATGAGCATTTGAATTTTCTTGAACAATGCTCTTTAGAGAATGGAAAGTATCCTATAAATATTATCACAATTTAGAACAAGGATACAAACCAAGGAAAGGATGAATCTATACCTGATATGATCATGGTTTGGTAAAGATTTCCTATGGAGCGATTAAACCAAAATTAAAGGTTTTACAATTTAAACTCAAAGAGACCAATCCCCTAGTGAATACCTCTAATTTGGTCAAAGATGTGAGAAGCACTCAATATATATATTAGTCATTTATGATCAATGGTGCTTTAACCCTAGAGTGATGACTTGATTTTGATTTAGGCTTTTCATATTCAAAAAAGAGTTTAGGGTATAGTGATATATGATATAAGATAGAACCCTAACACTCAATTTTGTTCAAAGGACAACAATTGCTTAACTTTGTGATTTTCATGTTAGCATGGTTTAAGCATTTAGAATTAAGTACAATGCATAGCTGCAATGTCCATTTAGAAGTGGTTAAAGAGTCTTAGTATAACAAGATAGTTTAGTGAGTGTGTATACTAAGATTTTCATTTTAAGCAACAATCACTTCCCAAACCTACAATCATCACAACCCCCTAAACCTAAACCCAGGATCTAAGGAAGCATCAAATAAATAATTAATTTAAATTCATTTTTCCTTAGGATCTACGGGGTTTGCTTTGCTGATTATCCATTTCATTTCCTTTTCTAAGCATCTGACACTTCTTAGTAAGCAATTAAACCATATGTGCCACATAGTTTTTCAAAATAAGTAGGTATTGAATATACGTAAAAGATTATGCTTATTTATTCTATTTATCTTCATTGAGGCTAGACTCTTGGATTTAAAGGATGAACCCTTCTTGAAAATGTTTTTCTTTTTAACTCTTAAGGGTTTATTATGATTATTCTTTTCATTTTTAATTTCGAGTGTAGCTCTAGAATAATCATCCATTTCATCTTCTAAGCTAGATAATTTTCAATATCTTTTTAATATTTCTCTTTTCTAAGATGGCATAATAATCTTTTATTTTTCTTAACTGCTTTGCCATGCTTTTTTTTTTTTTTTTTCAAAATGGATTTCTACTTAGATAACTTTGCTAGAATTTTATTCATTTTCAATAAAGTTTTATCTAGCTTTTCATACGAAAGCATGCTTTGATTTATCAATTCAGCACATGATTCATCATAAGATATGTCATTGTTATTATATGAATCATTGCATGCAATTTCAACAGTATTATCATAGGGAATATTTTATGATTCATCATATGACACAACATAGCATTCAACATAAGAATCATAACACGAGCTAGAGTGAGAATCATATACCTTATGTTCTGTTGATGCACTATCCCTATCACTTACCACTCCCTAATCATCTGAAGATGAGATCTCTGGAGTGATGGTTTCCTTTTCCTGGGTCTCTCCATATCTCTTTTCCAACTCAACCCAAATCTTCCTCACATTTCTACATGCCATAAACTCATGAAAAATATATGAGTCTAAAGCACAATATAATAAATCCATGGCATATGAATTTGTATGCATCGAATTAATATCATTTTCTACAGGCATACAAATTCCATTTACAATCACCTGCCAAGCCCTCGAGTTCATTGATTTTATAAAAATGCCCATTCTTATTTTCCACATGGTGTAATCGACACCACAAAATATAGGAGGACTAAAAGGTGACTGTCCCTCACTAAATAGGGATACACCAATTTGAGTCATCTTAATCTTTTAGAAAAAACATTCAAATCAATGCTATGAGTCTCTAATACCAATTATTAGTTTTGGTGTATTCCCAAGAGGGGGGGTGAATTGAAATTTTAAAATTTATCTCCTAGGTAAAATGAAATACTCGTATAATACAACCTAGGGACTTTCTATGCAATTGCAAATGCGCCAATAATATAATGTGCGGAAATTTAAATCAAGCGCATCATTCACACCATAACGTACATGTGCGGTAAATGTAAAGTGTAGAAATGTAAACAAGGCACATGATATGTTATCGGGGTTCAGCCAACTGTGCCTATTGGTTATAGTCATTATATCTAATGGGTGTTTGGGTTATGTGCAGGAACTAAAATTGACAGATCTTAATGCACATAGAAGAAAGTGAAGATTGAAAACCCAATTTTTATGTTATAATATATTTCATCTATGTAAAGGGTCTGTAATAGTAATTAGGGCTTTAGTTTGTAATAATCACAAACATCACATGCATGGTCTAATAGGTAAGCTCAAACTGAATCATAAATGAAACTGGACTTAGAAAAGACCCTAGGACACTCACTATTGCACATGTATGTATTAGAATATTGAATAGGTTGCTTGTTGAATGAAATAGGACCGAAATGCACAAAATGTGCACCTTCGGTCGACCGACGTTTCAAGTATATTTTTAGCCCGGTCGACTGAACCTAGTCTAGGTCAACCAGTTGAGCACAGCCCGGTCGACCAAACTTCTATAGTTCAATTGACCTCGGTCGACCGAACCTCCATAAAGTCAACTTTATTGACTTCCTAATCAACTGAGTGATTTTTGTATTGTACGAACCTGGTCGACCGAGTTCCCAAGTCTGGTCAACTAACCAGTCTAGTTCATTTTCATCCTGGTCGTCCGAACCTTGAAAATATTGAAAAATTGCCTCAGACATACTTGTCTGGTCGACCGAATGGGCAGTTCATTTTTGGCCCGATCGATCGAACCTCAAGAACTTGGGTCGACTGAACTTGTCCTGATCGACCGGTGCTCTCGGGTTGGACCTATTTTTTTACTGTGGTTAACTCACTAAAATAGGGTTAAAATAATTAAATATCATTATTTTTTTTCTAATTATTCCAACCATGTACTTAACGGTTATATATCAGGGGAAGTCTATAAATACCCCCTCATTTGGAATAGTTAGCATGCGATTAACAATCTTGATTAGGAAAAATTCTCTGAAATTCCCAAAACCCATAATACTCATTTCCAAGCTCCATACACTCATACTTACCATCTCTTATTACTAATTTCCTTCGTAAGCGTGATTTGAGTGTTGTTTTGTTTTAATGTTTGCTCTCCTTTGATTTGTGATTGATTAATACGATTTTTCTTGAGAGCCAAACCTAAGTATTCTTAGTGGACTTTGTTAATAAGTCTCTCCTAAGAAGACTTCTATTGAACTTTTGAGTATTGCATTTTCATTGCAAAATCTTTTCAAAACATTTTCAAATATCTTGAGTGACTTATCTTGACATATCTTTGAAAAGATATTTGTTTATGTGATAAAAATCTTTGTTGCAATATTCATTGATTCATATCTTTTGCTGAATACAAAGATTAAACTTCTTTTGCAAACCAAGCATATACATTACTTGAGCTTTACATGATTGAGAAAACCTGCTGGTTGAAATATATGAGATTTGATTGATATCTTTATGTGAGCACTTTGATTGATTACATCTTGTGAGACAAAGAGTATATTGATTGCACTCTCACGCACCGATTACATTGATAGCAAATATTTATTTGAGAGTATATATTAAACCACATTGAGCTTACATATTATATCATTTGGTGATGTATGTGATTGCGCATAATTGGGTACATATTTGCTTTACATGAAAGTATAATCACTGTACCAATCTCATTGATTGTGAACATACTGTTGTATCTCCAGGCATGGGCCTAAAGAGGGAGATTAGCCCTGTGGAATGGTCCTAGATTGGATTAGACCTGGTTAGGAAAGCTAGGTGCACCATCCTGTTAAGGTGTAGGTTGAGGTCTGCCCCGCTAATTAACTTGGTTGTAAAGGTTGAGGTCAGCCCTGTGCTAATTGATCTGATTATAATTGGTGCCGCTCCACCCATTAAGTGAGCCTTTAGTGGAATCCTCGAGCTTGCGAGCTAAAGGCGGGGACGTAGGCACAGTTTTCCAAATCCCGATAACAAATCATGTGCCTTGTTTACATTTTTGCACTTTATATTTACCGCACATGTATGTTATGATGTGAATGATGTGTTTGATTTAAATTTCTGCACATTATATTATTGGCACATTTGGATTTGCATAGAAAGAGCCTAGGTTGTATTATACGAGTATTTCATTTTACCTAGGAGATAAATTTTAAAATTCCAATTTATCCCCCTCTTGGAAATACACCAATTCTAACAAAACACACACTACAAGTCTGCACGTATGAAGAATCTCTTGACCAATGCATCTGTTGAATTCACGCAAGTCTAGGAATAAGTTCCTCTAGGGTGATCTTTATTAAATGTGGCGAGTAAGTGAGAAGATGTTATGATGAAGGACCCAAAACCTCAACAAAAGCTGGATTCTTTTCTCATAAGACTAGTCACTCCACACTTCTAACGTTAGTTCTCCAAATATGTGGGACGTTTGATCATGATATTCTTCCTTATGTATGAGAGTGAACCCATTCTTCTAGGGAATTTTGAGGGAATAAACCAGTGAGGCCAAGTCAAGATGACCATTCTATATGTGCCTTCAAGCATTTTGAGTGAGACAAATCATACACTATACACATGCCCTGTGAGGTGGCCTATTCATAATCATGAGTTAATTTTCTGTGAGTAATATCTTGAAATGGCTGTCTTGTGTCGAGTTTTACATGATTGAAATTCTGTAGAGTTGTGTATAATGGAGTCATGTATGAAGTCATTTGTATGTAATAAGGTTTCATTTTTGTATGTAAAATAATGTGATTATGTTACATGTGTTTCCATTTTTTATTCACTATATTAGTGTTTGTGGGAATCACCCTGGAAACCCTCAAGAGTCTAGAACTCATTCACTAGGATCAACCTAGGGGTTTAAAGCCTTATTGCATATGATAAATGCAATCGTGTTTCCTAGGAAAGAGGATATCGGCAGCATTTGGTATTTTTCTTAGATTTTTCTTTTCTCGAGGACTAGCAAAGTGTAAGTTGTTGGGTAAGCAACTCCTTCAATGCCATGGAAACACCCTTGGGAATTTACAGTGTAGCTTGACAGCCCTACCCATGCTGAATTTGAGGATTCCCTTGAGCAATCTATGCTAAAACATGATTGGGACCCCAAATATGAAATTAAGTTGGGGGTATGCAACTTAGGGTGTGAGGAAGAGGAGGAAGAAACTAATGTTAGATGGGAAGCAGGATGAGTTTAAAATAAGCTTTGAAGTGTTTGGCTGAAGATGGTAAACTTAGTGCTTTCAGGAGGCAACCCAATAAATGTTTGGCTAAAGACGGTAAACTTAGCGCTTCCAAAAAGCAACTCGATAGTTTTTCGTCTTTTCTTTAGTCCATAGAATGTTTAGAGTAGGTTAATTGGGTTGAGTGCCCGTCGTATAGGATTTAGTGTAATGTGGGAGTGCGAAAAAGTACAACAACCATCACGTATGAGGGTGATCTGGTTGAATCCCTGCACCATTATTAGATTGGGAGACACTGAGAGGGTCGACCAAGTTCACGACTAGCACTGAACATGGTGCGACCTGGTCGAGAAACATTGAGAAGTCATTTAAAATCTGCTTGACCCCGACTCTTCACCTCCCACCTTCTCATTACAATGTAGGTGAGCATAGTCACCCTTTCCTTGCACTTGCTACTAGAACGAGCCATGGTCCCATTGCACTCACTCACAATGTCTTCTTCGTTCAATTCATCTCTAGTATCCACTTATGCATCAGTCCAACCAGATTCTACGAGATGACCACTTGGAGCCTTGTCACAATGAGGCTCTTCATTACAGGGCCTCCAAAGTTCAGTGGCAAAGGAAGAAAGGGTGAACATAGTATGGGCACCCCGCTGGCATCTATAGCAGATTCCATGATGGGTTTCGACCCCACAACCAGCAGGAGTGTCTGACTCTGTCTCGCCACCATTTGAGGAACAAGCCTCCACTAATCTCCACGAAGTTAGGTTTCCCTATCCATTACCATTTAAACAAATCAACCCTACTATGTCGTATATCCCACCATTAGAAGCCTCCGACCCATCCCCTGCCAAGCCCTCGGCTCCTAGGCTTGACCCACAACCATTTCTATACCCCTTTCCGTCATATTAGTCCCTCTTGCCATGACCAATGCCTAACCAGCTGAGGCCACTCCAGGCTCTTCAACCACGGCGGCCTCGACCTCCCCTCTCTCCCCACCAGTTTCAATACCTACGGGAAACTGCACCTACTCGTAACGCTGCATCGGCCCAACCACTGATAATCTCATCTAATTCGAATTTTAACTCAGATTCCGACTAAAATCTATATCAAGTAATATTGGGTCTTGTAATCTGCCTTTGCGACATTGGGTCGTTTTCTTTCTTGCACGAGTCCACCATGTTTTGTAGCTCTCATGCTTGCACTACATTATACTGATTGGAATTTAAATGAAATGACCATTGTGCTGTTAACTAATATTTGTCTTTTGTCTTACTGTATCTTCTTGCTTGCATGTTATTTTGGTTCTTATATTTCGCATGACACTATTTTCTCTTCTTGCCAACGTGCACTATCTCATCCCTTGCTCAAATCCTATTCTCTTTCAACACTTCAGTGAGGACATTGAAGTTCTAAGTTAGGGGTAGGGGATAGTACATTGCACAACATTATTTCATGCACAAAAATGACACAATGGACATATAAAAAAAAACTACTTTTTGCAAATTCCAGGGAACCATGCTAACATATTTATACTTTATACATACACCCATATATCCTAAGGTTACCTATATAAACTGCTTTTATTATATGATTTCACCATACTCACCAATAGTGTAGTAAATTAGTTGTATACAATTTGCATAACATGGCTAACGACTTGACATTACTCTAAGTAATTAACTAAGTTGTTTCTTTGGGTTAATATTGCAATGTAAACTCTTATATTTACATGGTACTTCATGGGGCCAAGAACACACTCGCACATGATTTGTAACACTTCGAGTTCTTTGAGAGTACTGAGAGAACAACTATGGCGACTAAGGCACCTTGTGAGGTACTTAAGCCATCCATTCATTTCTCAAGTTTTTGACGTCGAACTCTGAGTTTACAAAACTCAACTACCCACCTTTCACTGAATCTCCCTTGTCAACCAGTCTTTGTTCTTGTATTCACTAGCCCTGAGGAGAAAATAAAATTAGAAATAAAAAAAAAAAACTAAGCAGAGAGAAATAAAAGCAAAAATTATACTCTTGCTTTGAGTAAAGATAAAGAGGTCAAGCTAAGGACACAACAAGCATGCACATACTCTTCTGACCAATGCAATTTCTCAATTCATGCTAGTCTGGAATAAGTTTATCTAGGGTGATTTTGTTAGATGTGGCAGTAAGTGAGTAAATGCTACGGTGAAGGACCTGACACCTCAATAAGGGCTAGATTCCTTTCCTATAAGACTCGTTCACTCCAAATTTCTAACGTTAGCTCTTCAGATGTTTGATCATAACACTTTTCCTCACATATAAGAGTGAACCTATTTTCCTGAGTGAATTCAGAGGGAATAAACTTGTAAGGCTGAGTGATTTCAGAAATCAATATGTTTTGGTAACCTAGGGTCTTTCTACACAATTCCAAATATACTGATAAATAAAATACATGGAATTTAAATCATGCACGTCATTCATACAGTAACATATACGTGTGGTAAATATAAAGTGCTGAAATGTAAATAGACACACGATATGTTATCGGGGTTCGCCAACTGTGCCTACGTCCCCGCCTCTAGTTCGCAAGCCCGAGGATTCCACTAATAGCTCACTTAAGGGTAGAGTGGCACCGTTTACATCCAGGTCAAATTAGCATAGGGCTGACCTCAACCTTAACCAGGTCAATTAGCAGGGCTGACCTCAACCTACACGCCTTAACCAGACGACGCACCTAGCTTTCCTAATCGGATCTAAGCCAATCCGGGACTATTCCAGGGCTAGTCTCCCTCTTCAAGCCCATGCCTGGAAATACAACCAAAGTGTATTACAATCAAATGATACAGTGATTGTGCTTTCAAGTAAAGCAGATGTGTACCCAAATTCGCGCAATAATATACACCACAAATATGATTCAATATGTAAGCTCAATGTGGTCTAGATGGTTCAACTCTCAAATGTATTTTCTATATGTGTAATGCGTACGTGAGAGTGGTAAACAAGCAATCTTTGCATCACAAGATATTTAGCAAATAAGTTCACACAAAGATGCAAGCCAAATAATATATATGTATATTTCAATCAGCAGATTTTCTCAAATGTATGATGCTCAAGTAATATATATGTTTTGTTTGCAAAAAGAGTTTAATCTTTGTATTCAAAGAATGATATAAATCAATGAATATTGCAACAAAGATTTTTGTCACACAAACAAATATCTCTTCAAAGATTTATCAAATGAAACACACTAGATATTTGAAAGTGATTTAGAAAGAGTTTTTGCAACCAAAATCAAATATAAACTTCTCAAGATATTGCAATGACGATGCAATACTTAGAAGTTCCAAAGAAGTTTTCTTAGGAAAGACTTATTGATATAGTCACCTAAGAACACTTGAGGATGTGCTCTCAAATAAAATAAATTTCACACAAGCACAATCTTAAGAGAGCAATCCTAAAGGGACAACAACACTTAAATCACACTTACAAAAGTATTTTAGAAGTAAGATCTGGTAAGAATAAGTGTTGGAGGCTCAAAGATGAGTATTATGGGTTTTATGATTTTTAGAGAATTTCACCCTAATCAAAGTAGCTAATCCATGCTAATTTTCACAAATGACCTCATATATATAGACATTTGAGAAAATATAACCGTTGGGGACCTATTGGGTATTATTAAGAAAGTTTAATGACATTTAGAACATTTTAATCCTATTTAAAAAATGTTAACTGCGGTAAAAAAATCAGGGCAACCCGAGAGGTCCGATCGACCAGAACAAGTTCGGTCGACCAAGTCTCATATGCTTCGGTCGACTAGGGGGTTTTTGAATTGAGGTCTCGATCGATCGGAAGTGGGCAATTTCCCAAATTTCCAAGGTTCGATCGACCGAGCCATTTTGAACTGCTTGGGTCAGTTGACCTGACCGTTGGAAATTCTCCCAAGGACCCTCCGGTCGACCAGGTCATTGGAGTACAAAAGTGGTCGGTCGACCAGGAGGTCAAAATATTTACTCTCAGGTGGTTCGGTTGACCAGGGTCAAATGAATTGTAAGGGCTCGGTCAACCGGACCGTGGTCAACATGTTGACTCGGACCGTTTCGTTCAATCAGGAGGAAATGACCTGTGAAGTTCGGTCGACCAGGCCAGGCCTTGGTCAAAATGTTGACCCAGGGCCGGTTCGATCGACCAGGCCAAAGTGAACTGTGTTGGTCGGTCGACCAAAAGTGCACAAAGTGTGCATTTCGGTCCTGTATTCAAGCAAACAAGTCCTATTCAAGTGCCTAACAAGTATATGTGAAAATGTGTGTGTCCTAAGGTCACTTGGGGTCCAATTTGAAGACACCGAAAAAGTCTGGTGTTGGTCGACTGAAGGTCATTTCTGGGTCACTATTTGGTTTGAGCTTACAAATTAAATCATGCATGTGTTGTGTGTGCTTATTACAAACCAAATGTCCTGATTACTATTACAGACAAAATAGACCACTAAATATATTACAACTGAAAATACTAACTGGTCTTCAAGCTTTAAGCTTTTCACATGCCATTAATGATCTGCTAATATGGACCTGCACCTGAACTAGATATTTATTAAATACAAGAGTATTTGTCATTATCAAAACTAGGGCGTGACCTATATGATCAACACTGGTGTTTGTGGGTATCACTTTGGAAACCCTCACGAGACTAGAACTTGTCCACTAGGATCGACATAGGGGTTGAAAGCCTTGTTGCGTATGGTAAATGCAATCATGTTTCCTATAAAAGAGGATATAGGTAGGATTAGGTAGTTTTCTTAGATTTTGCTTTACTCAAGGACTAGCAAAGTGTATGTTGGGGTTTGTGATGAGTCCCTTAAATATATGATTTTAAACCCTCATTTACCTATGCTTATCCTCATTTTATTATATATTTACCCAGAGTTATCATTGTTTAGAGCTATGTAGAGTTTGCTTGTCTTTTTAGGGAAAAATAAGGACAAAACCATGGAGTTAAGCATTATAAGAAGCCAAGGAGAATTTAGAGGATTCAAAGCTCGAATTCAGACACTTAGCCAAGTTTCATAAGATTCAAAGCGTAAATGGGCAAGAAGATGATGCTCGACCATGTGGTACAACCAGCAAACCACAGGGGCGACTTAGTCTTCCACTGCAAACTCCTAGGTTCAGACCGAGATCAGAATGCTGCAAGGTTTGACCAAGTGCTCAACCAAGTGACCCACTAGGGCGACCACGTTGAGATGCTGAGAAAAAATTGAAATTTAGATGTACCAAGAGTCTCGACGAAGTGTTCAACCAAGATACCTTCAGGGGCGACTATGTCGAGATATTGAGATTTCCTAAAGATCGAGATACTGCAAGTCTCGATCATCAACTTAACAATCAAGATCCTAAGACGCAATGAAGTCAAAGGCATTGGAGATTCAAATCCCTGACTTCCCATGAGTCTCAATCAGGGTGCGCACATGAATGACAGAAGGGTGACTTGTTCAATAGCGACAATCTTTTGTGAGAGATTTGTTGCAAACTTTCCTAAATTGTAAATCAAACTTTGTAGACCCTAGAGCTTATAAGTATTTGCTACGAACATGAGCTTTGGGTTCTTCTTTGGCCTCTCTTAGGTTAGTGATAGACTTAAGATGTCACAGAAAGCCAAAATAGATTAGACGTAGCATAGTTTTCAATTCCTATTTCAGTGTGTGCATGAAGTGTTCATAGGCCTGTGAGAACTGGTGGCGTTCGTGTGTTATCCATGTATATTACATGATCACTCTTTTTATAATTCTTGGCATTAGTGATAGACGTTCTGAATAATAAAGGGATGATCTTTATATTCTTGCTTTCATTTACATGCTTTCGTTTACTGCTTTCCATTTACCTGCAGTGTGTTTGATGAAGGATTGCATATAAGGATAAGCACTTCTGCCTATTAATCAGAGGGAAATAGTCGGCTATAGAACCGCGGAGTTGTTCATTCATCGTTGAGACAGGGTATACTCCGGCTCTCGACTATGCTCTGGATGGTTGGCGTACCCTTGCTACCCTGTGCCCTCGATCGCCCCCCTCCTACTTTGACTCACTTGGGTTAGTACTTCTATGGAAGTTTAGATGAACATAGATAGAAGCATGGCATCCAACATCTGATTCAGACCACAGTATCGCTTTATAGGAGTAGGGTAATTCATAAATTTACTTGCTTTCCCATAGTGTAGACTTACTTGCTGTCATTTAATCGCTTTCCAGTATTTAGAAACATTAACCATTGCAAAACATCACCTTTTACTTCTTTTTCATAACAAGACCATAATAAACTAACTTGGAAGTGGTTTACTAACTATGCTTCAAGTCCTTGTGGATTGATACCAGACTTACCCACTTTCTACTAAACTTTGGATAGTTAGGTTTATAAATACTATTTTTGGTAGTTAAGGACCCAAGCCTTGGTGAGCCTACCTTATGTGCAAAGGTGTTTGCCATTTGTTTTGATCCTTCACACACATGTTACAATTGTTCCCATGTGCCTTCCCAGCATGAGCTTGTGTAAGAAAAAGTCAAGGCTACCAATAATTGGTACGATAGGCCATCTAATGATTCCTATTCGAACACGTACATTTCTGGGTGGAAATAGCATCCTATCAAATTTGCCACCATACCTTCATCATTTCAACAACAATCTCCTCTTAAGCCCAAATATGATACCTTTCAGGAGACGGTGTTGAAAGCCTTGAAGCGCATTGAGGCTAATCACCAAGTTGATTGGCAACTACTTCACTCTTGCTCCTAATCGATTGCAAATCTGGAAGCCACCATGGGGCAACTAGCTACTTCTTTAAGTAGTAGAGGGGAGGCTAAATTGCTGAGTCAGCCTAAAGTGAACCTTAAGGGTCAATATTGGGTAGACTATCAGCCAGTGGCTGGTCCTTCATCATATAATGAGAAAGCCCAGATCGTAACCATTCTTCAGAGTGGTTCAGAGGTAAACAATAGGGTTTGGAAAAAGTTAAACCAAGGAAAGGGTAGAGAGGAGACAAAGGAAAACCCCTGTTGGAATTGGTGTGATTCTAAGAGGGGGAGAATTGGACAGTTAAAATTTTTTCACTAATTTAAACAATTACGTCAATTCACCACATCTCATATCCCATTCAAAATAAAACATGTATGTAAAGTAAGTGAGCAATGTGTGCATACATACATGTGTGCTTTATATTTCATTTAAATTAAATCTGTGTGCATGCAAGATGGTTATAACAAAACATGAACATGCATACACATACTGAAATTAAAGTGTAGAAAGTAAATGAGATAAGGAGCAAGAGACATGATATTTGTTATCGAGTTTCAGCCAAACCAGCCTATGTCCCCACCTTGGGCATACCCTCCAAGGATTACACTATCCCTGCTCACTTAAACATGCGGAGCAGAAGCCATCACAACCTCTCCTTACAGGGCAAGGTAAACCTCAGCTCAATTACAAAGGTGAGCCCAACTTGTCTTATTTACGGGGCTGAGATCCTCCAGTTCAAATTCTAGGGTGAACCCAACCGGTCTCACTTACGAGGCTAAGACACTCCAATTCAAATAACATGCTGAACCCAACTAATACATTAAAAATCATTCTTGTACTAACTAATGCTTCTAAATACAAGCAGAGATGTACAACGTTAAAGCTCTAAAACATACACTCTCTTATGATATGAAGTGTGCTTAGTAGAGTAAGGGTGTGTTTCTCAAAATGTTTTTGCAATCTTTGAACATAATATGTATGATGAAGACTTCAATGATTTAAATCCTAAACCAAATATTTCTTCAAAAAATATTTTCAATAAGACATAGGAGAACCTAGGGTTATAGTTTCAAAAACATTGCACAAAACAAAATATATGCATTTGAAGATCTAAGTGCAAATCAAAGCAAGTAAAAGCCCAAATAAAATACTCTCTTGTAAAAATGATTTACAATAATAAATGAAAAAGTGTTTTGGAGAATAAAAGATTTTCCCCAAGAAAAAGTTTTTTGTAATAAAAAATGAGTTGTAATAAAAAATAAGTTGGGGGAACTTTGATTAACAAGAGGTTAAAAATGTTTGAGAGAAAATATTTGCTAATCAAAGTTGCTAATCAAAGAAAATGAGAGCGTATTTATAGTTTTTCAACAAAATATGACCATTGGGGACAAATTAGGAATTTCCTAAGTATTTTAATTGAGTTTTAACCCTAATTACCTTGGTAAAAAATTGACACCCCGAGAGGTTCGGTTTGCTGACCTTTAGGGTCAGTCGACTGAACAAACTCAAGGAATTTGAATTGAAATTTAGGTTCAGTTTGCAAAAGGCAGTGACCGGTCGACTGAGCAAGGAGAAAATCCAAACCTTCGAGGTTTAGTCGCCCATCCCCAAGTTCGGTTTTTTGGATCATAAGATTCAATCGCTCGAGCCCTTTTTGAACTACAAGTTTGGTCGCCCGATAACAGTGGAAAAGCCAGTGACCAAGGCTTGGTCGACAGTGGAAGTTACGTTCATTTTAGTTTGGTTGCCTAAGGTATGGTCAACAGTTGACCTCTAGCCAGTTCGGTCGATCGAGGCATTTTATATTGCCAAGATCTGGTCGCTTGGAACATCACAAAAATGGCCTTTATGTCCTATTTGGTCTATTGTACAATTTCAACCCTGGTGAAAAAGCATGTGGCATTCAAGGGTAAGGGTCATGGTTCCTATTATCACTTAATGGCCTAGGATTTTTATTTAAGCCCAAAAAACCCAATGTCGGTCGACCGAAGCCCAAAGGTCTGTCTATGGCCTTTGGTTCCCTACGGTCAGTCTAAGGCTTATCTGAGCATCAAGTCCTATCATGCAAGATGTATGCATTTATTACAGACCAAAGATATATAAAAATTAATGCAATACAATTAAACTCAAATATCTTCTTCTTCTCCTCTACTCTTTGACATCATAGAATACACCAGTTTTGAACTTTTAAGTCCTGTCTTGACTTCCATGTTCTCTTGATCTTATGTGTGACCTAAATTATACATGTTCTCACTTAAACACATACATAATAGAAACTTCTATTTGTCAGCATCAAAACAGAGATCGAACTCAAAAAGCTAACAATCTCCCTTTTTTTTTATGATGACAAACACATAAGAGCAAAATTGGTCCAACTTGAAAAGGCTCCTCCCAACAATATGCATAGAAAATATAAATAGTAAAGCTCAGGCATATTCACAAATAAGACATTACAAATGATTATGCATTTAATATTAGCATTCAACCATAGGCTCAGAAATTTGGCCCTATGTTATTTGCTCTCAAGAAATTTCCCCCTTTTGGTTATAAACATTTTGCTCATAAAAATTCTTCCTCTTTTGGTATCAGCAAAAAGGGTTAAGTTAAATAGAAAACATTTAAATATTTAAAAACACACTTAGCAAGAGAACTCCCTTTTTTGAAAAAAATTTCAATTTGTTCAATAAAAATTTTTTTGTGGGAACTTTGATTAGGATAAAAATTAAAGAGAAAATGAGCTAATCAAAGTTGCTAATTTGAGTTATGAAAGGGGTATATATAGACTTAGGGAAATTTTTTACCGTTGGGGACACACTAGATATTATTAAAAAAGTTTAATTAATTTTTTACCCTAATTGCCCCAGTTAAAAAATTGCAACTTGAGAGTTTCGACCAACCGAGCCATAGGTTCAGTCGCTCGAACAAACACAATAGAAAGTCAATTTTGAAGTTTGGGTGCCTGAAAAATTGTTTGGATGGTTTAACTAGGTGATCCTCAAAATGTCTGAGATTCAGTCCCCCGGTCTCAAGTTTGGTTTACCAAACTACTCAGTTCGATCACCAAGGGTATTTTGAACATGCAGTTCGGGCGCCCGGGGAAGGTGAAAAGTGACCGCTCTAAGGTTTGGTTGCTCAGGGACACTCAGTTCAATTTGGTTCAGTTTCCCGAACCAAGTCAACCATTCGATCGACTGAGGAAATTTGACTTGCCTAGGTTCGGTCACTCAAAACCTCACAAACTTAAGCCTAAGTCCTATTTTAGTTAAAATTAAGTGCAGGGACCTAGCGTCTATCTAAGATCTAGGCATATTAATTTACCCTAAAAAACCTGGCGTCGGTCGACCCAACCCTAAGGTTTGTCTACGGTCATGTCTGAGCAAACATATATAGACCAAAATATAAAAATAAATGCAATACAAATAAAAAACAAATGTCTTCTTCTTCCTTCTTTGCTCTTTAACTCCATGGAATACGCCAGATATGAGCTTTAAGACCTGCCTTGGCTTCCATATTCCCTTGATCTTATGCATGACGTGAATTATACCCGTTTAGTACTAACTCACACATATTAAAGACACTTGTGTTTGTCAGCATCAAAATAGAGATCAGACTCAAAAAGCCAACAAAATAAAACATTTATGTAAAGTAAGTGAGCAATGTGTGCATACATACACAAGTGCTGCATATCTCATTTAATTAATTCTATATGCATGTAAGATGGTTATAACAAAACATGAACAAGCATGCACATACTGAAATTAAAGTACGAAAAGTGAATGAGATAGATAGAGAGAGAGAGAGAGAGAGAGCGACACACACACGATTTTTGTTATCGAGGTTCGACCAAACCAGCCTATGTCCCCACCTTGGGTATACCCACCTAGGATTACACTATCCCTACTCACTTAAACAGGCAAAGCAAGAACTGTTACAACCTCTCCTTAGGGGGCGAGGTAAATCTTAGCTCAATTACAAGGCTAAGTCCAACTTGTCTTACTAACGGAGTTGAGACTCCCTAGTTCAAATTGTGGGCTGAACCCAATCGGTCTCACTTATGGGGTTGAGAATCCCCAATTCAAATAACGGGCTGAACCCAACTAGTACATTAAAAATCATTTTTTTTGTAAAATAATGCTTCTAAATACAAGTTGAGGTGTACAACATTAAAGCTCTAAAATATACACTCTCTTATGATATAAAATGTGCTCAGTAGAGTAAGGGTGTATTTCTTAAAATATTTTTGAAATCTTTGAACATAATATGTATGATGAAGACGTCAAAGATTTAAAAGCTAAACCAAATATTTCTCCAAAAAATATTTTCAATAAGATGTAGGAGAACGTGGCGTTATAGTTTCAAAAACTTTGCCTAAAACAAAATATATGCATTTGAAGGTCTATGTGCAAATCAAAGCAAGTAAAAGACCAAATAGAATACTCTCTTGTAAAAATGATTTACAATAATAAATGAAAGAGAGTTTTGGAGAGTAAAAGATTTGCCCCAAGAAATAGTTTTTGCAATAAAAAATAAGTTGGGGGAACTTTGATTATTAAGAGGTAAAAAATAATTGAGAGAAAATACTTACTAATCAAAGTTGCTAATAAAAAAAAATGAGGTTGTATTTATAGTTTTTCAACAAAATATGACTGCTAGGGAAAAATTAGAAATTTTGGAAATGTTTTAATTAATACTTAACCCTAATTACCCTAAGAAAAAATTGGCAACCTCAGAAGTTCGGTTTGCTGACCCTTAGAGTCGATCGATCAAACAGACTCAAAGAATTTGAATTGAAATTTAGGTTCGGTTTGCCGAAGGCAGTGGCCGGTCGACCAAGCAAGGAGAAAATTCAAACCTTCAAGGTTTGGTCGCCCGTCCTCAAGTTTGGTTTGCCGTATCATAAGATTCGGTCACCCGGGAAAAGTGGAAAAGCCATTGACTAGGGTTTGGTCAACTGTAGAAGTTTCGTTCATTTTGGTTCGATTGCCCGAGGCATGGTCAATTGTTGACCTCCAGCCAGTTCTGTCGACTGAGGCATTTTATATTGCCAAGGTTTGGTTGCTTGAAACTTCACAAAAATGGTTTTTATGTCTTGTTTGGTCTCTTGTGCAATTTCAACCCTGGTGAAAAAGCATGTGGCATTCAAGTGTAAGGGTCATGGTTCCTATTGTCATTCAATGGAGTCGGCTTTTTAATTAAGCCCAAAAAACTCAACGTCGGTCGACCGAAGCTCAAAGGTCTGTCTATGCCATTTGGTTCCCTACAGTCAAGCTGAGGCCTGTCTAAGCATTAAGTCATATCATACAGGATGTATGCATTTAATACACACCAAAGATATATAAAAATTAATGTAATACAATTAAACTCAAATGTCTTCTTCTTCTCTTCTACTCTTTAACATCATGGAATATGCCAGTTTTGAGCTTTTAAGTCCTATCTTGGCTTCCATGTTCTCTTCATCTTATGTGTGACCTAAATTATACATCTTCAGCACTTAAACACACACATAAGAGACACTTGTGTTTGTCAGCATCAAAACAAATATCAGACTCAAAAATCTGACAATCTCCCTCTTTTTGATGATGATAAACACATAAGAGCAAAATGGGTACAACCTGAAAAGGCTCCACCCAACAATATGCATAGAAAATATAAATAGTAAAGTTTATGCATATTCATGAAAGAAGACATTACAAATGATCTTGCATTTAGTTTTAGCATTCAAGCACAGGCTCAGAAATATGGCCCTATGTTATTTGCCCTCAAGAAATTTACCCATTTTAGTCATAAACATTTTACTCATTAAAATTCTTCCCCTTTTGGCATCAGCAAAAAGAGTTAAGTTAAGTAGAAAACATTTGAATATTTGAAAACACACTTAACAAGAGAACTCCCCTTTTTGAAAAAAATTTCAATTTGTTAATAAAATACTCTCCCTTTATGGTTTTGGTATTTATTTTTCATACAACACAATATAACTGGTTATTCAAATTTAAAATGGCATAACAAACATGATTAAACCAAATTTATTCACAAACCATATCAATTTAAATTGTATCATAAGACCTGTAAAAGATTTGAGTTTAAAACATACGACACATGATAATAGGTATAGGTTTGAGCATAATGACGGTTTAAATAGTTCACATGCTTTTCATGAAAAATCCATGAACCAATTATGCAACACCCTTTTAAAAGTTTGAAACTTCATGACATACAACTTTTAACACAGAATAGCACAAGTCATGAAGGCATTTAAGCACACAAGCAAGAAATAAGGTACGTATCATTTAAAATCATTTCTTGCCATAAGAATATAGATATATATATATTCCCCTTATGATTATCTATAAATGTTGGGGGCGATGCTTCTTGAAAAAGAGACTTTAAATCAAAAATCAAGCAAGCATTATTTTTCTAGTTTATCATTTAAGCACAAATCATAAAGTATAGGAAAGATGCAACCATATAGATCCAAAGATATTAAATAAATTTAAAAATAGGGATCATGTGGCAAAACAAAGAATTGTGGCCAAGCAATGTTTTAATTAAAAACATTTCAATATAAACATCACATTTAAGCACATGCCGCGATAAATTCAAAAAAAAATCTAAGCCTAAAATGTTGGTGAGCACAGCAAGATATAATTTTATTTCTAGGTCCTCCTCCTATCACTTTGAATATGTGCTTAGATACTATGGATAACACATGCACCAGAAAACGCAAACATTAAGTTATGTGCAGTGTTCGTGCGTACTAGGAACAATTCATATCAAAGATGATTCAATAAAGATAAGATATGATGCTCAGGGTGCCTAGAAAAGCTTCGGACTCAAAAAGTAGAAATAGTAGAGGATGTGAGTCCTTGGGGCAAGTGATTAAAATCCTTATCTCAATGATGGGGCTTATGCCCCCCGG
Source organism: Malania oleifera (assembly GCF_029873635.1). NCBI lineage: Eukaryota > Viridiplantae > Streptophyta > Magnoliopsida > Santalales > Ximeniaceae > Malania > Malania oleifera. The sequence continues at coordinate 47,452,091 of NC_080424.1, read as the reverse complement.
TATGGTCCCAAGCACACATAAGTGCATTAACAATCAAGGATGGATTTCATTTAAACACACTCAACACATGTTCGTCCTTTTAAATGAATTCAGCATGTAGAAAATATAGGCAATTTAGCACATACAAGCATGACTTATTGCATTTCAATTTAAGGCACGATAGCCAATCGAGACTATACTCAACAAGTTTGCAATAGGGGATCAATAAATGGATGACACAACTCACAATACCAATGAGTGTGTGCAAAATGAAAAACTCTCCCTAAGTCATGCCAATTTCCTAGTTTATGGACCATCAACAAAATATGATAAGTTCAAATACAAGGATGATTTTTTATCATTTGGGTTCGAGTGAAAGTGCATAACCCAAAGATTTGGACCAAATGGTGTCCATGAACTAGTCCCTCCTAGGACAACATAATGTGTACATGTTTTAATTTATAGCTTATTGGTTTTAACATGTACTAACCTATTTAATTATCTTTCAACCTAGGAGATAAACATTAAGACTATGCATGTTTTTTAGTTTAGCATATAACATTTAAAATTCAACATGCATCCGCGAACGATTCAGCGTGCACCTATAACTAAGGATGAAAGATAATATTCTTTTATGATTCACTCATCCTTTCAAAAATATTTTAGCATGCATTAAATTATTATCCTAATGCTTGGTTTCATTTTTGGGAAAAGTTTCTTGAAATTTGGGCAGCATGTCGTCTGTAAATTGAATATTTTTTCATTTTTCCATGTACCTTCAAACCTGATTCACACAATCAATTTATAATTCAACTCAAGCATGTAAGAACCTATATCCACTACCAGTATGCAATTCACATAACTGCATTCGCCATGCAGGAGGCATTCAATACAAGCATGCAATATCAAATAAAATACAAACTATCCATACGATGATATAATCATTAGGCAAGTGATGGATAGTGGCATTCAACTCAAAGCAGATCAAATTTTTTTTTTTAAATATCCATCCATCAAAAAATATATTCAATTAAAAAAAAATGGATATTTGCATTCAGCTTAATGACAAATCATCCAAAAAGTATAAGCATATTACAATAAAATGCATATTGGATGAATTTTCTAAAATTTGCTGCTCCCCCTCAATTATGCAGCCAAAGAATTATATGTTAAATTAATAGTATTTGGAATAACAAATATTTTCAAATATAAGGATGAGCTTATGAATTCCTTGAATTTTATTTGTCTTGAAAATATTTATGGTTTAAGCTCAATTATGAGTTTAGGATTATACATTACATAGCATAAGATCAATTTCCTAAAACTCAATACTATGTGATGGACAAAGATATGCTATATTTGAGACATTCATACTAAAGTATTGGCTAGATTTTCTTAGGGTTCTTAGTTTAACAATAGTGTATATTAAATTTATAATTTTGAGCACAAACACATTGTAAACATTTATCACCATTGTAACCCCTTATATAATAAATCCTAAAATCTTATGAGAAAAACAAATTTCTTTGAAATGAACCTTAAAAGATATCGTGCAATTAATACCATAATCATCACGTGATTCACAAAAAAAATATAACACTAAATATATCATGTGAAGCATAACATGAATTATTCATAATATTAGAAGAATAATAGATATACCTATAAGATTTACTCCTTCTTAATCGTTTAAACTCAGAAGATGCATTCTTCTCTCTCTCCAATTTTTCAATACCTCATGGTTCCCAAAATCCTTAGCACATAAAAAAAATTTATATAAACTTTGTAAAAGCATTAGTGACTAAGGCACAAAATAAAATAAACCTGGCACTTAAATGATATACATTAAAATCATGTCATGCTCATTCAAGGCATTTTCAAGTTTTGGAAACAATGCATTTTAAAAACATTTTTCTATGGGATATGATAACTTTGACAAATACTTTCCAAATCCTCCAATAAATTGATTGTACAAAAGTATTTTCAATATTCAAAAGGTAAAATCTATATAATATAAGTAGTAGAGGATTTGCAAAGTATTGACCTTCAAAATAGGGATACACCAGATATGAGTCGTTGCAATCTTTATACAAATGCAGTTAAGCTTATTGTAACTGACCTCTGATACCAATTTTTGGAATTGGTGTGATCCCAAGAGGGGGGTGAAAAGGACATTTAAAACTTTTTTGCTAATATAAATGATTACTCCGATTCACCACATCTCATATCCCATTCAAAATAAAACATGTATGTAAAGTAAGTGAGCAATGTGTACATACATACACGTGTGCTGCATATCTCATTTAAATTAATTCTGTGTGTGTGCAAGATGGTTATAACAAAACATGAACAAGCATACACATACTGAAATTTAAGTGCGAAAAGTAAATGAGATCGGGAGAGAGAGACACGATATTTGTTATAAAGGTTCGGCCAAACCAGCCTACGTCCCCGCCTTGGTACTCCCCAAACATTACACTATCTCTCCTCACTTAAATGGGCAGAGTAGAAGTCGTTACAAACTCTCCTTACGAGGTGAGGCAAATCCTAGCTCAATTACAAGGCTGAGCCAACCTTGTCTTACTTTAATTAACAAGAGGTTAAAAATATTTGAGAGAAAATATTTTCTAATCAAAGTTGCTAATCAAAGCAAATGAGGGGGTATTTATAGACTATTGGGGACAAAATGGGAAATTTGGAAATTTTTTAATCGAGATTTAACCCTAATTACCCCGGTAAATAATTGGCAACCTGAGAGGTTCGGTTTGTTGACCCTTAGGGTCGGTTGACTGAACATACTCAGAGAATTTGAATTGAAATTCAAGTTTGATTTGTCGAAGGCAGTGGCTGGTCGACCGAGCAAAGACAAAATCCAAACCTTCGAGGTTTGATCGCCCGTCCTCAAGTTTAGTTTGCTGGATCATAAGATTTGGTTGCCCTAGGCCTTTTTGAACTACAAGTTTTGTCACCCAGGAATAGTGGAAAAGTCAGTGTCCACGGCTCGGTCAACCGTGGAAGTTACGTTCATTTTGGTTCGGTCGCCCGAGGCATTTTATATTGCCAAGACTCGGTCGCATGAAACATAAAAAAAATGACCTTTATGTCCTGTTTGGTCTCTTGTGCAATTTCAACCCTAGTGAAAAAGCGTATGCATTCAAGTGTAAGGGTCATGGTTCCTATTGTCATTCAATGGCCTAGACGTTTTAATTAAGCCCAAAAAACTCAACGTTGGTCAATCGAAGCCCTAAGGTCTGTCTATAGCCTTTGGTTCACTATGGTTAGTCTAAGGCCTATCTAAGCATTAAGTCATATCATGTTGGATGTATGCATTTAATACAGACCAAATATATATATAATTAATGCTATACAATTAAACTCAAATGTCTTCTTCTTCTCCTCTACTTTTTGACATCATGGAATACACTGGTTTTTAGCTTTTAAGTCTTGTCTTGTCTTCCATGATCTCTTGATCTTATGTGTGACCTAAATTATACCTGTTTAGCACTTAAACACACACATAAGAGACACTTGTTTTTTTCAACATAAAAATAGAGATCATACTCAAAAAGCCAATAAACCCATTGATGAACCACGTGATCCTCCTTCTCCTAGTCATGTAGCTAATACCGCAACACCTACTCTTTCAAAGGATGGGGCATTTCCCCATTATGTCCTTGCAGCTCCTTACCCTATAGCTCTTCATGCATCTTTTAAAGTCTAAGAAGGAGACCATCACTGAGTTCATCATGGAAACATTCCAACATGTTTTGGTCAACATTCCTTTCTTATATGCCATTAAGAAAGTGTCTGCGTATGCCAAGCTTCTCAAGAACTTGTGCATTGACCGGTGCAAACTGCAAGTGCACAGTATTGTAGTTTTATAATCTAATGATGTGTAGAGTATCGTCCTCAGGGATTGATGTCTTAATTTTACCAAGTACCGAAATTTTACTAACCTTGATTTTATTTAGAAAGATTAACAATTTTAGACTGCAAAATTTAAACAAAGCTACTTTAAATAAACTATTCAGGAAAATTTAAAACTGGATACCGCGTGTCAAATTGATGATGGTGAAAACTTCTAGGAAACCGATTTCACCGAGCTTCTCACTATGCTTTACTCATTTAGCTAATTTAATTTCATTTTCTCTGTTTGTTAGCAAATCGCCAATTTTTCCAAAAGCCTCTTTCGATAGTCAATCGGAACCTATTCTTGTTTATTATTTAACATAAGAGTATGCAAATTAATAATGCAAGAATGCAGTAAGACCCTCGATTTTTAATGCTACGTAGGGTCATACAAGTCTTTCGATCTCTATATTTACCTACGCTGAATTATCCAAGATCTATCCGATAATCCCCCCTTTCGGTAGCAAATCACAAGACTAAAATCATTTAATTAATGGCCAGTTAATTAAAAGCATTAGGCACAGAATAACTCAAATAAACATTAATGAAAACTACTTCAGATTAGCATTAAAGAGCAAGCATAGTTCGAAACTGGCTACATCGTTTTCCTAGAATTCAAAACTTTAGTTGATTCCGAAAATTAAATCCAATATAACAGATTTCACCATATTTTCTTCAATTTGGAGCGTATGGAAAAGATCAACACTCACCGCACCGTCGTCGCGCGTCACGAACACCCCGAACACCGCCATTATTCGCCGCCTTCCGATTCTGAAAAGATAGTATTTTTGTGTGCTTCCAAATCTCCTTTGCTGGCTGTGTGTGTATCTTCGCAGCACTCCCAAAAGAAAATCACAAGAAAGCTCCCAAAAAGATAATTTTTCCAAGAAAATTTTCGTGGTTTCGTCTCCCTTGTGTTTCTCCCCAAGAAAAATCTTTTCTTTTCTTTTTTTTTTCCTATTGTCCAGCCTTTCTCCCTCCAGCCCCAGCGCACACTGCTCTCTCCAAGTCTCTTCTTGCGCACGGCACTCCCCCAAGGAAACCCTCCTCTTTGACTTTTCCATCCTTTCCTTTTGTCCTTTCTTTCTTTGCTTTTCTTTCCTTTCTTTTTTTCTTTCCATTCTTTTGTCTTTCCTTTGTATGTACCCAGTGCACATTGCCCATATGAGATGACCCGGCTACATGGCTGGGTCATATCTCATATTTTGATTTTTTGATTTTTTTTTTTTTTCAAAGGTACATGAGCTGCCCTCCTCTTTCAATCCCACTTTCGTCCCTCTTACAGCTCGTAACTCTCAAATCTTAAAACACAAAATATGTAGAGATCTTTTTTAGCTTTTCTCAAAATTTTGAATCGTCTCGATCAGAGCTCGTATGAGAAAGTTACGCTAAGATTATGAAGAATTGTCAAAATAATCCATAAAACAGCGTATGCTAACTTCACGTCTGATTTTGGCCTTGATGCTGCCAGTATTTTGCAAAAAACAAAACACAAAAATTGTAGATTGTTTTCTTATATTTCTACAGCATCTTGAATCATCTGAATCAGAGGTTAGATGAGAGAGTTACGCACATATTACAAAGTACCGTCGGTTTTTTTAGCTTCCAACAGTTGCTCTGCAATAAAAAATACCACACTTTCATACATTACTCAATAAAACCCAAATTTTATAAATAATAAACAATGTTAGAATATTGAGAGTAATTAGGCATTTAAATACAAAATATCATTTGTAATGCATGAATTAAAGCATCTAATTACGCAATTTAAGCGCGTAATCACACCCCCCAACTAAAGTTTTGCTAGTCCCTAGCAAATAACATGAATGCAATTTAGGGTGGTGTCATACCAATTTCAATGAATGAATACATAGGCAACACAACTATACCCTTTCACATACAGGAATATCACCAAATTACACACAAACTCATTCATACCCAATTCACGCAACTCCGAAGTAAGTCATTCATGCAAATCTCATCATTATATAGCCATTAAGAACAGTAAACTCACGTAAAATTAACCAGCGAGCACAATTCAGAGTTAATGTAGCCATATAAATTCAAGTATAAATAGGCAAAATCTTGAAGCACGTGTAATGTGTGTGACTCGTTACACCCAGGATATCCGTGGACACCTAAAGAACTGTCGCTTTGACTCGGCCTAACTGGTATACTCTCAAAAACACTCAAAAAGGATGGGTTCACTCATCGTATATGAGGAAGAGTGTCATGATCAAACATCCCACATACTGCAAGGAACAAACGCTAAATGTATGGAGTGGACTAGTCTAAAAAGGATCAAGCCTATTTAGGAGGTGTCGGGTCCTTCACCCTAGCATCTTCTCACCTACTCGCCATATCCAACCGGGACCATCCTAGATCAACTTATTCAAAAACTAGGCGTGAATACATCTGAGGCATTAGGCTGGTGAAGAGTCTTCATATGTGGATAACATGCGTCTTGTCCTTGACTTTTGTTGAATTTGTGTGGAACAGGTACTAATCTTTCACCTCTTCTAGGGTATTTCTTTCTCTTTTTCTTTCTTCAGCTCATTTTTCAATTTCTTTCTTTTCATGGTCAATTAGGACAATCATAACACTTATTTTATTGTTTTCATACCACCCATGTGCATTAAGCTCGAACAAGAGTCCATGAAATAAGTCTATTTCTAGGGGTGGGTCGGCCTTCACATCTTGAGTAGGCTACAAGACCTAAGTTTTTATCTCCCCACTAGATGTCACCTCTAGGCTTGCAATTCAAAAACCAAGACTAGTGTACAAAGAGTATCCAGAAAAAAATAGGGAAAGTTGAGTTTTATGAACTTTGAGTTAACGTCAAAACTCAAAAGAGCGATAAATGGCTCAACAGTACCTCATAAGGTGTCAAAGTCTCCATGGGCGCTCTCTTAGTGTTCACAAGGAACCCTAAGTGCTACAAGTCACGTGAACGTGTATTTTTTTAGCCTCAAGTGATACCATGTAGATACAAGAGTTTATATAGCCAGATTAACACAATTGCACTACCAATCAACTTTCAATGAGTTACGATTCCTAGTTTAGCCATATAAATAGAAACTATACATAAATGACCTAGTGTGTACTCCTAGGTTATATGCAGGTATATGAAGGGCATAAGTAGTGTCACGCATGGCCTAATCATCCATAGTCACACATTTTTTTTTTCAATGTTATTCAAAAATGAGAAAGATTGAAGAAAAGAAAGAAACTTCCCTGACTTATTGGTGAATCCATAGAGGAATTAAGTTTTCAGCTCTGTACTTGTGCCAAATAAACCTGCATAAAAAAATCTAATTTATTCAAAAGTGCATAGATAAATTAATAAAGTAATAAAGATAAAAGAAATAAACAAAGGAAAAACTCCTTGGGTTGCCTCTCATAAGCACTTGTTTTAACGTCTCCAGCCAGACGTTTCAGCCTTCATCAATGAGGATCTCCAAAAGGAATAAATGCACAGTTCCTCTCCATTTGTTCTCCATAGTAGTGCTTCAATCTCTGACCATTCACTCTGAATATGTTCCTTGTCTTGTCCTTCAAGTCTATTGCTCCAAAAGGGAAAACTTTGTCAATTGTATAAGGACCTGTCCATCTTGACCTTAACTTACCTGGGAAGAGTTTTAATCGTGAGTTGAAAAGTAGAACTTGCTGTCCTGGAGCAAACTCACGCTTGAGAATTTTCTTGTCATGCCACTTCTTCGTACGTTCTTTGTAGATTTTTGCATTTTCATAAGCATCATTCCTAAACTCATCCATCTCATTCAATTGAAGAAGTCGCTTTTCCCCCACTGCCTTCAAATCAAAATTAAGTTTCTTTACAGCCCAATAGGCTTTATGCTCCAATTCAACCGGAAGATGGCATGCTTTTCCAAACACTAATCGGTAAGGGGACATCCCGATAGGTGTTTTAAAAGCAGTGCGATATGCCCACAAAGCATCATCAAGTTTCTTTGCCCAATCCTTTCTATTAGAGTTGACCGTCTTCTCAAGGATGTTCTTGATTTCTCGATTTGAAATTTTTGCTTGGCCATTCGTTTGAGGATGGTAGCCAAGTGCTATCTTATGCTTCACACCATATTTAGAAAGAAGATTGTCAAATAACTTGTTGCAAAAGTGAGTCCCTTCATCACTGATAATAGCTCGTGGAGTGCCGAATCTTGTGATATATTCTTATGCAGAAATTTGAGCACTACCTTTGCATCATTTGTTGTTGTAGCAATTGTTTCTACCCACTTTGACACATAATCAACTGCTAACAAGATATAAACATAGCCAAAAGAAGAAGGGAACGGACCCATAAA